>NW_003852703.1:27312-36241 GCF_000181295.1 Otolemur garnettii
GAACACTCACAGATCTAAAAATTGACCTGCCATTGCATCCTGCAATTCCTCTAGTAGGAGTATATTCAAAAGACCAAAAATCACTTTGCAAAAAAGAGATTTGCACCAGATTATTCACTACAGCTCAATTCATAATAGCTAAGTCATGGGAGAAGCCCAAGTGCCCATCAACCAATGAATGTATTAATAAATTTTGGTATATGTCTACCATGGAGTACTACGCAGCCTTAAAAAAAAGATAAAGCCTTTACCTCTTTTATGTTTACATGGAGGGATCTGGAACATATTCTCCCGAGTAAAATGTCTCAAGAATGGAGGAAAAAGTATCCAGTGTACTCAGTACTTGTATGAAACCTACTTATATTTACTTACACTTTCTTATGAAAGATAGAACACAACTATAGCCCAGGATGAAGGAGAGAAATGGAGTGGGAAGGGAGGGGAGGGAGGGTTGACAAAGGGAGGGTAAAAGGCAGGACCACACCTATGGAGCATATGACAAGGGTACAAGTCAAATCTGTCAAGTGTAGAAGATAGATGTTTTGGCACAATAATCAAGTAAATGAGGTGAAAGCTATGTTGATTGGTTTGATCTCACCACGTCAGATTGTATAAAATAAAATAAGCACATTGTACCCCACACATGCATGAAGTATTCATGATCTATGTGTATTTGACTAAATAATAAAAAAAAAAGACAAGCTTCTCTTCTCAGTGCAGAGACCTAGAGATGGATCTGCTCTGGGCCGTGATATTGAACAGCTCTTATGAGCTTCTGAAAACATCCCAAAAGTACAGGAATTACTGTCTACAAAACTTTGAAGGCAAGGCATATCACAGAGATATTTCCTTTCTTCAAATAAATGTCTACTTTTTTTAATAATGAGAAACAATGAGAAACAATTTTTATAATATTTCCTTAGCCCTGGGGCACCGCCCCTACTGCTTGGTCTCTATATCTTAAGGGTCATTGAAGTCGAACTCCACACCATATACTCTGGACAGGTTTTCTCACTTATCCTCTGGGCAGTTCCATAAGGATGTTATGGTCAGTCCCATTTCACAGGTGACCAAGGTAAGGCTCACAGTGCCTAAGTCTCCTCCCAGATAAGTGGCAGGACTGGAATGAGGTTCCACTTCTAGCCCTCTCTTGAGCAACCCTGAGTAGCCTCCCTTTTGGAAGATGGCCTCTAGGGAATTGAGAAATAGAAAGATCACACCCCTCTGTTATTGTGGCCCCACTCCACACCCCTCTTGGTGATGAAGATGACAGAGATGAAATCTTGGCTGTGTGCCAAGAAACCTGTGGTAGGGCCACAGGAATTGTCTGATCCCTGAAGTAGTGCATGAGCTTAGGTAGAAGCTCAGTTGTTGGCCTTAGGACAGGTGAGCCAGAGACAAAGTAATGTGCACTGAACTATTTAGAGCCAGTGTACTTTCTACTTCATATTCTTTAATCCTGGAACTACTCAAGTTACACATCATTATGTCAATTATTCAGATCAGGGAACTAATTTTAAGGAGAGTTTATGTTAATTAGGGAGACAACTTGTCCATTGCAGATCAGCAGCTCACTTTGGAATTACTTAAAGTGTTTTTGGATTTGGACTGGATGCCTGCAGGGATGTGAATGCTCTCATTTCCCTCAAGGCTGATAGTACAGCCAACCCAAGGTGATTTTCAAAGTACTTCATTTCTTTAAGAGACAGATAGGTTCTTTTGGTTGCTTTTTGGATGCTAACTCCATTTAATGTACCCAAGATTATCACCATTACTCAGATAAGACTAGGGACTATAGGGAAGATTAAGTAAATCAGGAAGATAGCCTTGTTACCTCCCTATTGGAAGTTTTCCTATTTTGTCTTCATGCTTTCTGGGCACAAAATGATCTAATCACCCTGGGGTCTGCCATTAAATGCTTCCAGGGAGTAGTCTTTTAAAAAAACTACGACCCATGTAGTTTTTAAGGCACAGTATTAGTGAAATTGTAAAACCAATTCTAAGTTTAAAAACCTGGTATTAATTGTGTAAAATCATTGTGGAAAATATTTGCAGTCTACATGGGTTAGTATCCACAAATGGGTCCAGCTTACTTGTTACTATTGTGAACACACTAACAGAGAGATGGGCAAGTTATTTCCACTGAGAATTCACATGAATTTATACATGAATGGTAAAACTGGTAAATATGCCAAAACTGTAAGAATCAATATGGTGCCAATTTTTTAAAATAAATTGCAACAGAAGATAAGGACTATGATTACACTTTGGGAGAAGACTGTGTGTGCATGTGTGTGTTTAGGTATACATGAGAGAGGATACCTGAGAAGGTTGAGGACTAGGAGAACAGGTCTTCTTAAGGAGACCACAAGGATCCTCCTGTGGGGTCCTCTGCAAGGTGACTCAGTTCTTGGGAATTTGTAAACTTAACTTCCTGGTACTTGGAAATTCCTAAATTCTGTGAAATCCTGTAGTTCTGCAGGGGCTAGAAAAGCATCTCCTGCTTGATTCAAACTGGCCAATGAGAAGGGTATCTGTGGGGTGGAACTTTTTGACTGTCAATAAAAAGGGAAAACCAAGCCAGTCCAGGAGCATGGCCATTTGGAATTCTTCTGTGCCCTAAGCTCCTTGCTCGTGAATAAAGCCCTTCGTCTCATAAATGTGGTGTTTGGGTGCTCTTTCTCTCCATTGTACCTCATCTTCCTGCAAGATACACATCCATGTGCACCTCACCCAGCAGGAACATGTCTGGAGAATATGCTCCCTTCTGTGCACCACAGATCCCTTAGGGTCTGGGTGTAAGAGTCTGACCAGTGTCAAGTATAGATTCTTTCAAATCATAAGTATGTTTTCCATTGTTTGAAAATTTACATTCAGGAATAACTGTTTTGATAAATTATTGAAACATAAAATACTTGTGAACCAATAGACAAAAATAAGGTACATATCTATTCTTTACATTGGAAAAATAGTCATTGTAGTTATTTGCTAGGCGGGCAAAATAGATGAAAAATGTGTGTGTATGTGTTTGTGTCTGTGTCTAGCTCCTCTAGCTCCTCCTTCCAAATACACTTCACAATTGCAGCACTTTTTCAGTATAGACTGGGTCTGGATTTCCAATCTTAGGTTCATATATTCCAGAAAATGTGCTCTTTTTTCCTATAATCCAGGTGTGGGGGGGAAACAACGAAGCAGAAGAATTGTTGCAGACATGTGAAAAATTCCAGAAAACTCTGCCTGATCCCATTAATCAACCTCTCAACCTCTATCCCTCCTTCCCCCCTGCTGAGCAGAAAGGTGGGAGAGAGGGTCTATGGCCCAAGAAAATTCTATGGATCTTTCTGGAAATCTGAATAGGACGTGGGCATTCCTAGTATGTAGGGACTCAGATGGTCATCAGAGAGAAATGCCTGCCTTTTGCTGGATGAGGTGAGAACACTATTTTCGAGGAAGAATACATCTTTTTAAATTTTATGCTATGAGACCATTATATAAAGACCTATGTAAGCAAACTTGGGTCCAGCCTACTTGTGATCTTTATAATTGTCCTTGTGCTTATTATTATCTTTTCATGTAAATACATATCTATGATGTTTAAAATGACTTTATAACTTAATGTCAATAATTTTATATGGACTCAGTGTTTTATCATATGTTGCCTCAAACTTTATTTCCCTAGTAGTCAGAATTTAGTTCTCTCACTATAGTTTTTGATATAGACAATATTATGCTTCTCAACCTTGCTTATATATGCAAATACTATATCTTTTTAACTATTTTGAGATATTATCTAACTTCAGTTAGATTAGCCCACATCACAAAATCCCAAAACCAGAGATGTTGGTGTGGATGTGGAGAAAAGGGAACATTTCTACATTGCTGGTGGGAATGCAAACTAATACGTTCCTTTTGGAATGATGTTTGGAGAACACTTAGAGATCTAAAAATAGGCCTGCCATTCAATCCTACAATTCCTCTACTAGGTATATATCTGGAAGACCAAAAATCACAGTATAACAAAGATATATGTACCAGAACGTTTATTGCAGAACAATTAATAATTATTAAGTCACGGAAGGAGGCCAAGTGCCCATCAACCCATGAATGGATCAATAAATTGTGGTATATGTACATCATGGAATATTATTATAACCCAGCCCCCAGCCCCTATAACCGAGCCTCCAGGCTCTAACCCCCAGGACTAGTAAGAAATGCAACAAAGCCCATATATTTGTAAAAAGAACTTCTCCTAAGCCTTTTAGCCTCAGCCCCCTCCAGGGAGGAGAAGTTAAGATCTGGGAAGAAGCCCAAGAAAATAAGGGAAGGAAGGGAGGCAGAGATGAGCCCTGGGTGAAAAGGGCTGAAGTTGGTTTAAGGCCCAAGCTGTTCTCAGGAATTTACCAAATACCCCTCATCATTAATATATCGAAAGTTAACATATACTCCCACCCTGAATTATATAACCCCTTATGATGCACCCCATCTTATGATGATGAAATAATGTGTATCTTGTGATGTATGAATCAATATGCACCCTCACCTTGAGACCCCGCTCTAACTGCTATGATTAGCTTCTGTATTGTGCTAGCTTGCTAACCCTTGCAAAATAATAGTATAAAAAGATACTTCACCTGCCAGTCGCTGTTGAATGCCTTTGTGGTGATCCAGCTCGCCTGCAGATGTTAATAAATTTCATCAATTATTACATCAAAATGGGGTCCACCTTTTTATCTCCGCGACTCTAACCCTCTTTATTATGCAGCCTTAAAGAAAGATGGAGACTTTACCTCTAACATGTTTACATGGATGGAGCTGGAACATATTGTACTTAGAAAAGTATCTCAAGAATGGAAGAAAAAATATCCAATATACTCATTCTTACTATGAAACCAATTTATAGCTTTCTTATCACAGCTATAACCCAATTATAGCCCAAGAAGAAGGAGAAAGAGGATAGAGATGGGAGGGGAGGGGGTGGAGGGAGAGTAGTTGGTGGGACCGTATCTACACGTGTACATGTGAAGTTTACTAGGTGTAGAATATAAATGCCTTAACACAATAAGAAAATGCCAGGAAGGCTATGTTGACCTTTGATGAAGTATTTCAGTTTGATGAAAGTATTTCAGATTGTGTGTAAAACTAGTACATTGTACCCCATGATTGAATTCATGTACACAGCTATGATTTAATTTAACAACAAAAAAAATGCTTTGTGTTATTTTTATGTTTTTGCCTGCCTTCACCCCATTGTATACCAAATATACAAATATCTTTGTAAGGATTTCTCTTTCTCTTTTTCTTTTCTTTCTTTCCCTTGCTCCCTATCTCCCTCCCTTCTCTGTCATTTGGGCTAGAGTGCAGTGGTTCATCATGGCTCACTACAACCACAAATTCGTGTGCTCAGTGGATCCTTCTGCCTCAGCTTCCGTGTAGCAGGGACTACCACCACGCACCACCATGCTCTGCTAAATTTTTCTGTTTTCAGTAGAGAAAAGGTTTCACTCTTAGGCTGGTCTTGAATTCCTGACCTCAAGCTATCCTCCTGCCTTGGCCTCCCAGAGTACTAGGATTGCAGGCATAAGCTATCATACCAGTGATTTCAAGGAGCAAAAACTACAATCACTTCCTTAAAATACAGCTTACAAAGATATGTACAGAATGATCTTAATTATGTTTGAATGAAAATAGGTTTAAAGGAAAACCGCAAAAACATAGTCTGGAGCATCCATAAGATAAAACACCAGATAGCTCAAGTATACTTTCACAGTCCCCAGGAGGCATAGGGGCAGCATAGAGAAGACAGGAGGTGATTGAGGGAGGATGGGGGCACTGGAATGGGGTCTAGGCAGTTGTGCCCCTGGTGTCCTAGCGATGGGGTGACAGATGGGGTGTGGAGAAGTTCTGTGAAGCCTGTACAGGGGTGGGTAATGGAGGGTGAAAGCCCTGCTGTCCAGAAGGGGGATCTCTGAAGTGCGGGTGCCTCAAGCTACACTGATGAAGAGATAAATCAATGAATGTCATAATGATTGGGGACACCAGGAAATGGAATTGCTTTAATGTGAATTTCCCAACCGAATTGTTATTATGGCAAACACACATATTTTCACAATATTTGTTACACATTGCAAACTGTACTGCTCTTCCTGGAAAGAGAACAATCTTTGGAGATAGCTGGTGGCAGGAGTTTGAACTGCAGTTCTGGGAGTAGAGTGGGGGCTCACCTGGGAGGAATAGGGAAGAAGTAGAAGGATTAAGGGTGAGAGTTGATGAGTGGGATTGACCAGAGTTTTGTGGAATTTTCACTTACCTGCAGCAATCCCTCTGTACTCATCACTTTTCAGAGTCATGACAAAAGTACATTTTCAGGGCTATCTAAACCAGAGTTTGGGAGTCCAATCCTGGAATGAAGGGACGAAAAGGACTCAATTGTGAGATATATTTGAGGTGGTTGAACCAGAGGAGCTACACACACACACACATACACACACACACACACACACACACATACACACACACACACTCAATTCATTTTTTTTCAAATGTACTGCATTTTCCCAAGAAACTGAGTACAATGAATACTTTCCCAAGAGTAGGAACATACGTGCATGTTACTTTTGTCAACCTTTTGATGTGTTTCTGTTTTTAATATTTCATCAAAATGTTCTCCCTAAATATAAAACTTGAAAGAATATACAGCAGCATATTTGTGAATTAAAGTTAATCTGAATCTCTCACAGTCCCAACTCCTAATTGCTGATTCCTAGGGGTGTGTTGTGGATTTTCATACTCACCATCATGTGTTGCAATTTGTCTTTTTTTTTTTTAAGACAGAGCCTCAAGCTGTCACCCTGGGTAGAGTACCATGGCATCACAGTTCACAGCAACCTTCAACTGCTGGGCTCAAGTGATTCTCTTGCCTCTGCCTCCCAAGTCGCTGGGAACAGAGGCATCCGCCACAACGCCCAGCCATTTTTTGGTGGCAGCTGTCATTGTTGTTTGGCAGGCCTGGGCTGGATTTGAACCTGCCAGCTGAGTTGTGTGTGGCTGGCGCCTTAGCCGCTTGAGCCACAGGCACCGAGCCTGAAATTCGTCCTTTTAATAGTCTTCTTAGTATTTCTGTTTGCATCTTACTTGTTCTTCTAATTTTGGCACATTTAGCATCTTTATTTTTATACACACACGTCCATGAAGGTCTGATACTCAAACTCATGAACTCATCCTAGCAAAAGTGCTGCATACCTCATCATGGAATATCACTACAGTTGCCCTCCAAGTACATATCACTACAGTTACCCTCCTTGGGGAGCTTTGTACCAATACCAGCACCTAGTCCCTCTTTCAAAGCAGTTTAGAAGCTCTTTTTCTGGAATGACCACGACAGCTGTCATATAACACACAAAAACACAACAATAATGAATGCCACTCAGCAAGATAGTGCCATATGTCAACATGAACACAGCTGTGACACAGTGATATATCAAGGTTATGAAACCTTACCAAGTTGTTTGTACACTGCTACAAACATAAACACACAGTGGCAAATTCTCGAACTTAATTATCAGAGTTCGTACGATGCTAGCAATGAGGTATTCAGTGCTTTTTCCAGGCTGAGTTTGCAATCTTAATTGTGCACCTTTATTTGAATTCTGTGTTGAAATTACTTGCCAGTCTGTTTGTTTTCCTGTGTGTTTCACAAAGCATGGATCTGAGGTGTCATTTGCAAGAATTTTCTCCACAGTTTTCACATAGACCTTAATGTTTTGAAAAAAATTAGAATTTTTCAATTTCAACAATACTGTGACTTAAAACTAAAGTTGAACAACCTGGGAACATGTAATGGCAAACCTCTCCATCCCAGGCATCATGAAGACAAAATGGGAAAAATTTTGGAATAATTCAGAATTGGTTGATGATTGGAATAAAAGTGTCTCAGTGGTTTACTTAAACTCCTCAAAAGTACCTTGATCAGAATAATCGCCACAAGAATGGGTAACTTGAATAGCTATTAGAATGAAAGGGAATGAACTCTAAAGAGCTTTGGCTTAAAGTACTTCAGTATATACATTTCCTTTCCTCTGGCTCATCTGTCCCAAAGCCAACATCTGAGCTTCTGCCTGAGCCCACTCACCCCTTCAGCCAACTCATGGGGTCCTACACCCAGGTTTCCTGGCACAAAGGGAGGGATTTCATCTCCTCTGTCATCTTCATTACCCATTGGGGGCTATGGAGTGAAGCCCTGTGATGCCACAGTAGCAGGGGGGGTCTGTGTGATCTGACCATTTCTCAAGCCCTGGAAGCTCATCTTGTGAAAGGGAGGCTGCCCAGTGTCCTCTCGGGAGGGTGAGAGATGGAACCTCATTCCAACCCTGCCACCGATGTGGGAAGAGGGACGTAGGCTCTCTGAACCTAACCTTGGTTATCTGTGAAGTGGGACTGAAGAGGAAAGAGAGAAAAGAGAGGAGAGAGACGAGGAGAGATTGGGGAAGAGAAGAGAGAGAGGAAGCAGAAAGGAGAGATGGGGGAGAAAGGGAGAAGAGAGAGAGAGGGGAGAAATGTACCCTTATATAGGGAAGTCTCAGACTGGTGATGGGTGGTGGGATAACCAATAAGGAGTTACTGTTCCAGTGGAAAGAGCCATTAGGGGTGAGTAGCGGGTAATTGGAACAGAGTGATGAGGTAAGCCGCTCCCTGTGCTTGTGGAGGAGTTGTAACTTTAAAGGCAGGAAGGGGTTTTGGGGGGAAGGGGCTTTCTGGGGCAATTACCTAACACATACCATCCTCACAGAGCTGTTACGAGAAGTAAATAAGTAAACAAACCTTAGTATGCAGCATGGAGTTGGACTTCAATGGCCCCTGAAATATATAGACAGCAGTAGAGGCTGGCTGAGCCTCAGGGCTAAGGAGACAATGTGAAAAGTCATTTCTAATT
>NW_003852703.1:37186-39821 GCF_000181295.1 Otolemur garnettii
TGACTATGGCTTCTATCCACAGGCTTGCAATGAATGTGCTCTTACCAAGATCACAATCTGCCTTTCTGTCAGTAGGTCTTAATTTTTGTGTAAATGTATTAACATGCTGCTATTACTATAAATGACTTAACAACCAAGTTCTGACAGTTTCCAAGGCTCTGAAGCATGATATGCCAACCACAATTCTCAGCTATCCTATAAGACTTCCTCACTGTACAGTCTCGGGATTTAGCAAGAGGACCTAAATCATCCGAGTGCTCTGACCACCAAATGACTCAGTACATAAAAAGCTCATAGTACATAGGAAGTGTTAGCCCCTTTTAATACTTTTACCATACATTACCAACACTGTTGTCACTGTAGACATGAAAAACAAGATACTGACTAATGTGTATGCATATAATCAACAACATCTGGAGCATGTTGCTAGTTGAGTATATTAGTTTCCTAAAGTTGTCATAACATATTATCATAAACTTTGTGGAACTAAACAACAGAAATTTATTATCTCCCAATTTGGAAGTCCAGAATCAAGGGCAGAATTAATATACCAGGTGTAGGAAGGGCGACATTACCTCTTAAGTCTTCCAAGGAAAATCATTTCTTAGTTCTTCCTCCTTCTGGTGAATGCTGCTTTACTTGGTTTGTGGCAGCACAACTCCAGTCTCTCCCTCTATCTTCACTGGCCTTCTTTCCTGCGTGTGGCAAATTTCCCTCTGCCTTCTATTATAAGGACACTAATCATTGGATCAGTCCAGAATATTCACATCTGGACATCCTTAGCTTAATTATATCTGCATAGACCTTATTTCTTAATAAATTTGGGGAGTTAACAATTGAGAAATATTTTGGGGGGGACACAATTCTACCCAATCCAGTGAAGGGAACAAGTTACACAATGAAATTTAAGATGAAGTATCTTTTTCATGTAAATGTATGCAAACATATTCATTCATAGGATGAGCATCGTCTATATATGAAATTCTCTTAAATAACAGAGATAGGTCGGGCGCTGCCTGTGGCTCAAAGGGATAGGGCGCCGCATAATACACCGAAAAAGCAATATAAATTCCCCCAAAACATTAGAAAAAATACAAAACAAATGAAAAATTAGATTAAAAGCCATGATATATACTCAGTCAGGAAAGTCATAAATGACAATGTATATGATTCCATTATGTAGAGGAATATGTATATATGTATAGATACATATATATATATTATACAAACCTCAACATTGATTTACAGGTATGTGTGTTACTAAAATAAGTTAGGGTATCACATGAAGAAAAAATATCTGGAGAATATCTTAAGAAATTAAACGAGACTATTCTTACGTAATAGAGAAAGAGAAAATGGGGGACATTTCGAGAGGCAGAAGATTTTGAATTTCTATTTTTTTATTCTTATTTTTATTTTTGAAAAACATGCCAATATTAACACCCAAAACAAAACAGCCTCCAGTTTAGTTCTCAGCTGCTTAGGTTCTAAGCCAGTGGTTCTCAACCTTCCTAATGCCACGACCCTTTGATACACTTCCTCATGTTGTGGTGACCCCCAGCCATAAAATTACTTTTGTTGCTACTTCACAACTATAACTTTGCTACTGTTATGAATTTTAATGTAAATATCTGACACACAGTATGTATTTTCACTGGTCATGACCCACAGGTTGAGAACCGCTGTTCTAAGCATTCTCAGCAATGCTGACTTTTGACTGGGCCTAAAACCAGGTTAATGTGATTATATGCTAAGTTCACCTTTTCCCAGGAATCCGCAAATCCAGAATACACTAACATTCAACAAAATGAGCATTGAAGGTTTACTCCAACTTGTCTAAATTTTTAGGAACAATGTTCACTGTTTTTCTCTCACAGCAGACAAAAACACACTTAAGTCAGTTTTAAGATAACAATTTGGTTTATAGGCAAATCATCTAGAGTCTGACCCCCAACAACTAGGGAACAAATGGTCCAGCAGTAGGTAATGGGTATAGACTGATACATGCAGGCCAGCGGAATTCCACAGAACCACAACAGAACATGACAATCAGCACAGTCTCTGTCTGCCCATCAATGAGTTCATCTGTTTGAATTTCTAATATACATCTTGGTTATGTTTGATACATCTTAGAAAATGAAAAGATTAAACTAGTAACGTGACATAGTGAGTGAGATAACTTGTAAATCAAGAAAATCTGTGGCCTTAGTCACAAAATGATCCTGTAGAAATACATTTATTGACTAAGGATCATGTTCATATACTGCTGTGGAAAAATAGCACATTAAAAAGATTTAGTTGACAAATCAGTGTGTGTGTTTGGGGGAGATAGAAAATTATTTTATTTTATGAATTTTTTATTTCTGAGTGTTTTAAATTTTGCAATTTCGATGTTCAGATGGTTGACAACATAAGATAATTGTGAACTTTTTACAAATATATTGCCCATATATTCATTGTTTAGGAAACATCTTCACAAATACTCTTTTATGAATAAAAGAAGTAGATTAAAACTATTTTACAATGTCTGTTTGTGTGGTAGAGATTTCCATGTGTTTCTATGACTCAACCTTCTTTTTTTCAGCAACTTGAAAAACATTTTATTTTTTTTCTCTTTTTATTAATTTTAGATTAA
>NW_003852703.1:48027-59961 GCF_000181295.1 Otolemur garnettii
CAGTTCAATGAAAATATTTCAAATTGTATATAAAAACAGCACACTGTACCCCATGAATGTACTAACGTACACAGCTATGACTTAATTAAAAAAAAAGAAAGAAAGAAAATTCTCAGTTGAGAAGGAAATTTCATTCTTTCTATAAAATGCAGCATTTTAAGATAACAACCAGAATGATTATTGACAGCATCACATCTGGACCATAAGACTTTTACAAATTTCAGATAGTCTCAGAGTACCTACATTAATAACATATCTATACATATAGAACTTTAGACAAGATTTCACATATAATAAACATTATAACTAAAACGTTAGGTTTTTATGAAATAATACATATGTTAGAACATTCATATGAATAACATATCCATAAATATAACTGAAAGAAGATCGAGCATCCCTTATCATTTGACAATGCCTTCCATCCAATTTACAAATAAGTGTAATTACTTAATATCTCTACAACAGAAGAGATACATTTATCGGCGCTCTCCAGGGGCCCAACTGGAAAATCCCAAAGTTAATTTTAGGCCGAAAGACTTAATTTTGCGTTTTGATTCTGGCGAAACCTGCAAAAGATTTTTAGGGGTCCTGAACATAGGATCAAGACAGAATCATAGAACAATATAAAATGATAATTATTCATTTAAGCAGTGTGATAATCAAGAAATTTCAAAAACAATACAGAAAATAGCATAGATATAAAAACCTCAAGCTATTTAAAAGCTCAGTTTTCCTAAGTGATAAATAATCCTAATGAAGACAATGAAAGGCCTTCTTTTTATTTTTCTTTAGAGACAGAGTCTCCCTTTGTCACCCTTGGTAGACTGCCATGGAATCACAGCTCATAGCAACCTCCAGCTTCTGGGCTTAGGTGATTCTCTTGTCTCAGCCTCCCAAGTAGCTGGGACTACAGGAGCCCGCCATAACGTCCAGCTATTTTTTGTTGCAGTTTGGCCAGGGCCAGGTTCTAACCTGCCACCCTCCCTGTATGGGGCAGCGCCCTACTCACTGAGCCATAGGCACCGCCCACTTTTTTTTTTTTTGAGACAAAGTCTCACTCTGTTGCCCAGGCTAGAGGACAATGGCATTAGCCTAGCTCACAGCATCCTCAAACTTCTGGGATCAAGCAATCAACCTGCCTCGGCTTCCCAAGTAGCTGTGACTACAGGTGCCCACCACAACGTCCACATTTTTTTTTTTTTTCCGGCCAGGACTGGGTTTCAACCCGCCACCTCCGGCATAAGGGGCTGGCGTCCTACTCCTTTGAGCCATAGGCGCCGCCCCTCCACCTATTTATTTTTATTTTTATTTTTAGCGGAGACGAGGTCTCACTCCTTGTAGGCTGGTCATGAACTCCTGAGCTCAAGGGATCCTCCTGACTTGGCCTCCCAGAGTGCTAGGATTACAGGCATGAGCCACCATCCCTGGCAGTGCAGGAATTATCTTGATAAGATGTAAAATATTTAAATGTTTTAGGCTAATTACGAAAACTATGAAGTAAAACTTCCTACCATGTGCTTGTTTTCTTTACCAGAAGTTCATTTAGATAACCTTGAAGTTAAACCTGATGAAAAGGGTATTTGAATTTAATCAGACACAGAAAAAAGGTTTCTGGAGTTATGAGTGTGCAAGTGTACACTATATTAGAGAGGAATATAAACAAGAAATCCAGTACCTTGAGCAAGAGAATACATGGCTTTTAGTAACTGCCTGGGAAATTTCCTTGTTACACAGAGGTTTTCAGACACATCATGAAAATCTAAGAGTACAGAATCAGGTTATCCTGGTTGGAAACATTGCTTTTGTAGACCTTCAAGATAAACATTTCAGTGTCAGACCATAACAGCAGAGTTAGAATCAGAGCTGAAATGTTATAGGAGTTGATGAAAAGGTTGAAGGGGAGTGTTATTGGCACAGCTGAGCAAAAAGATTCACCTTTGCAAAGGAGCAAGGATTCCATAATTGTTTTGAAAAAAACTATCCTTGGTTACAAAGATCAATAACAAGGGTTATGTAGTCCAAGTTTGGACAGGGAATTGCTGGCAGATGTGCTTGAAGAAGTATTTTGTTTTTAAATTTTCAATGGCCTTCGTGCAAGGTTTTGGGGTTTCGAGTCTTTCATGATAGTTTTTGTTACCAGACATATAAGCATGAGAATCCTCTTGTCCTGGCCTTCTTCTGGCTCATATCACCAGGGTTTTCTTAATGTTCCTGACATTTTGATTCTGACAACTCTCGTAATACACAAACTTGCCCATATACGTGTAAGTAACTTTGTGAGCATTTCTTTATAAGAGGTTCTGGAGTCTGGGCGTGGTGGTCATGCCTGTAATCCTAGCTTCCCACTCTGGGAAGCCAAGGCAGAAGGATCCCTTGAGCCCAGGAGTTCGAGACTAGCCTGAGAAAGCCAAGAGCCTGTCGCCACTAAAAACAGAAAAAAGAATAGCTAGATGTTGTGCGGGTATCTGTAGTCCTAGCTTCCTGAGAGGCCTAGGCAGGGTAACTGCTTGAACCCAGGAGTTTGAGGTTGCTGGGTTGTTGTGAGCAAGCCTGACTCCATAGTACTCACACTAGTCTGGGAAACAGAGTGAGACTCTATCTCAAAGATAAAAAAAAAAAGCTCCAGAGCATATTTTTTGAAACGCATTCAATCTATAAACTTTTATATTAACATACAATAAATTCAGAATATATTAATGTATATTTTCAACAGAACAATATGAAAATGTCTATTTACTACTCATTGGAATAATGGGAATTAAAACTAATGTAGTAGAAAACATCCCCCTTCTTATCATTATTTTCAGTATAAGTGTTTCGCTGTTTCTTAAAATTCCATCCTATGACTGTGACACAATCAATTTTTATAACCCTGTGTTATTCAGGATGTTCAGATCTCACCTATTATCTACCTTGTGTGCAAGGCATCTTTTCGCAATCTCTACACTGGTATCCATCAGAGTTTAGAACATAGTTCACATGACTATTTGCCCTAGAAGGTGCAGAATGTGTCTATTTTATGGTGAGAAAATTGCCTTGGGAATATTCTAATATTGTGATAAAAGAATCACCGTCTTTGCATAAATGTGTGTGACTGTATATCAGACTGTGTGTGCTCACACATGCACTGAAAAACTGCGTTTCCCTCTCCTTCCTTCTGCTTCCTTATGACTTTGTGTTCTATGTTACTTTCCCTCCCAAATTCAGGTCCAGAAGTGAAGAAACAGAGTCATCATGATGGCAGTCCTTACAACTAGATCCGTGTCAAAATCCCTCACTTTATCCTGTACACCTAATGTAGTGATTCCCAAACAGGAGCAATTGTGCTTCTCTTCTCCAGGAACATGTGAAAATGTCTGCCAGCATTTGGTAGTCAAAGCTGGGTTTCCTACTGCAATCTCATGAGTAGAGGTCAGGGATGCTGGAAAACATTCAACAATGCCTTGGACAGCACCCACAACAAAGAGCTCCCTGGACCAAAATGGCCATAGTGCTGAGATTGAGATAACTTGGTCTACAACAGGTTCAATATTAGTACACATACCGATGTGCATAGGTTCAGGGTCAAACCCAACTTTGGTGTCCAACAACCCTGAATTACAATTATTGTGCTGCCTCTTACCAGCTATGTACACGTTCTTACGTGGAAAAAAAATTTTTTTTTTTGGCTTTGCTGGAACCTTTTATTTTTTTTCTTTTTTTAATTTGTTTTTTATTAGATCATAACTGTGTATATTAATTCTCTCATAGGATACAGTTTGTTACTTCTATATGCAGTTTGGAAAACTCTCCTCCAAGTGGCTTACATAGCCATCATGTCTTTCTCATAATTGTTATGTTAAGACATTTATATTCAACCTTTAGACAAATTGTATTTAACCTCTATGAGGCTTGGTAGAGCACGTCTTGAAGGAGGAATGAGTTATCACCAGGAATAAGGATAATTAACTTATAGAATATTTGTAAGAATTCAGAGAAAGAGTATGTAAAGTGCCTCCTATTAGCAAGTTAACCAGTAGCAAGACTTGAAGTAGTAGTTTCCTTTCTAAGCCACTTTCTAGTTTCTGCTTCTGAAATAACTTTCATCCAAATGACATAGCCCTAAACAGCATAACTAACATCCTAAAGGGTTTCTCAAAACAATGACAATGGGAAGGAAAACAGATTCACATAGATCCAAATTGTCTATAAGAGTTTGTGCCTCATCTGTGTTGGAGAGTCACCCTGTAGAAGTGGGATAGGGAAGGTGACAGTGACCTTCCTGCTGCTTCTCCTTTCTCAATAGCTAGAACACATATTTGGGGATAAAATGCTCTGAATTTCCTAAAAGCCATAGTAGCAGTTTCTTACTGAGATTGTGTGGGATTCATTCTCTGCATGAGATTGTGTGTGGCTACTGATTTCTGAACATGTCCTCAACTACTTCTTGCAGGGACTTCCAAGGGAAAGTTTAATGATATATGATTTTCAGCCAACTCTCGGAAATTAGAACCTACTTCATATCCCTCTATGTAACTGGCTTTATAATGAAAATTTTATAATTCTCAAGTATCTTAGCTCTCTCCTATTCCAAAAGCGTGTTCAGTGTTCATGTCAAAAGTGAAGCAAGCAGCTAAGTGGCCTTGACTTGAAAGGGATGAAACAGGGGCAATATCTCATACCCAAAAGCCTAGCAACAACAATCTTGGGAAAAGCAGAGGAGAGACAGAAAGGTCTCAGGACAAACTGCTGAACAGAACTTTGTAAGTTTCTGTACACTGAGGCAATTGTTTTGAGTTTTTCCCAGGAACAGCAGAACCTCCTTGTATCCCTGAGATAACCATAGCATCTTACTCTGCCAGATTGTCCAGAGAAAGACAAGATGAGCCGTTGACCACTAAAAAGTGTGCTCAAGAGTCACTGAGCCTGCTCACAAGGGTAAAAGAATGATTAATCCCTACCTCTTTATAATACCAAAATCCCCACGCTGGGGAAGGTTTTGCCCACCATTTTTTGTTCATGGAATGTATGTACTAGCATGATTCCTCACTGAACTTGTGTGCCCTGCACTCCACCCAAAACATACAATGGGGTTCACTCCCTGTATGCATTATTGATTTTTACCTCTATAAGAAACCCTTGATCTTGCTAATCAGGGATGAGAATTTGAGGTAGTCTGTTCCTCCCACTCCTAGTTGACACATCTTCTGAAATAAATTCCTTCCTCCCTGATAATCCCCATTGTCTCAGTCATTGTGTTTCTGTGCAATCACTCCTGTTAAGGAACAGAAAGACTGTGTCTAGAGACAGTTCCCTGAGCCATGTGGACAGCTGCCTCTTAAGCCAGTTGTTTGCTGAGTATACAATCCAGTCAAGGGGAATTTGTTCACTTTGAGAAGTAGTTCATTATTCTGAAACATGTTCTCCTTCTATAAAGATAGACTTTCCTATGGCACACTCATACAGACTCTTGGTAAGAGCATATTCATTGCAATCCTGTGGCTAGAAGCCATAGTCAAATGGGTTAAAGAGTCAGTGGGTGTTGAAGAATGTCAATAGGAAATGAAGAAAACCCTTTGGTAATCTGAATCTGAAAGGGATGAGGAGATAGAGAAGTAGAGCAGATGAAAGCCAAAGAAGCAGAGAGCAAAAGAGCAAGAGCTGATGAGAGAGTGGGTGAGGGGAGGAAAGGGATCAAATCCTGTGTCTGAATGGGGGATGAGGGATCCAAGGAGGGATTCTGGAAAATCCTCCAAGGCAAGTTTAAAAGGTAATGTGAAGGAGTTATCTCAGATTTAAAACTTGATATTACTCGTATATTCATTCTCCTTCACAATTATTTCCACTTTAGAGCTCATTAGCTACTACCAATGGAATAGCAGGAGTTTAAGTGCAAAAAAAATTGAACTTCTGGCTAAGGAAAAATGGAAAATTATGTATCAAAAGAAACTCTAGTAACTCTTGGATCTTTGTCTCTGAAGGAGGCAGTGGGTGGATAAAATCCTGCTGTAGCACCAAAGGGTAATGCATGATCTGAGGACCTCTACATTGGTGATGGCAGGATGACTCCAGCATTTCCCGACAAACATACTATAATATTTGAGCAGCCCAGCGCACCAGTTAGGCAAACACCACTCCTTGCTTTGTTGTGATTTCTCCCAGGGTCCCCAGATGAGTTCACAGGCTCGCTTTTTCTTCTACTGTGGGGAACAGAATTGGAATCTCATCAGAGACATGATATTGAATGGCTTTTTTTTTTTTTTTTGCAGTTTTTAGCCCAGGCTGGGTTTGAACCCACCACCTCTGGTATATGGGGCGAGCACCCTATTCCTTTGAGCCACAGGTGCTGCCCTATTGAATAGCTTTTTATGAGACACTGAAATACCCAAGAATGTAGAGAATTTTCTGTTCCTAAAACCTTGAACTCAAGGTATATCTGAGAGAGATTTCTTTTCTTCCACTAGATGTCTGAATTAACATTGGGAGATATAATTAGAAATGACATTTCACATTGTCTCCTTAGCCTCGAGGCTCAGCCAGCCTCTAATGCTGTCTACATATTTCAGGGGCCATTGAATTCCAACTCCATGCTGCATACTCAAGTTTGTTTATTTACCCTTTAACAGCTCTGTGAGGATAGTATGATCAGGACCACTTCACAGATAACCAAGCTTAGGCTCAAAGAACCTAAGTCCTGTTCCCATACCAGGGGCAAGGTTGGAATGAGGTTCCATCTCTCACCCTCCCAAGAGGACACTGGGCAGCCTCCTTTTCACAAGATGAGCTTCCAGGGCTTGAGGAATGGTCAGGTCACACACCCCCTGCTATCCTGGCATCACAGGGCTTCACTCCATAGCCCCCAATGGGTAATGAAGATGACAGAGGAGATGAAATCCCTCCTTTTGTGCCAGGAAACCTGGGTGTAGGGCCCCATGGGTTGGCTGATCCCTGAATGGGTGAGTGGCTCAGGCAGAAGCTCAAGTGTTGGCTTTGGGAGAGATGAGCCAGAGGAAAGGAAACATATGCTGAAGTACTTTAAGCCAATGTTCTTTAGAGTTCATTCCCTTTCATTCTAACAGCTATTCAAGTTACCCGTTATTGTGGCGATTATTCTGATCAAGGTACTTTAGGGGAGTTTAAGTAAACCACTGAGATACTTTGTTCCTACCATCAACCAATTCTGAATTATTCCAAAATTTTTCCCATTTTGTCTTCATGACCTCTGGGATGGGGAGGTTTGCCATTACATTTTCCAATGTTGTTCAACTTTTGACTCACATGAGTTTTAAAGTTGTTCAACTTTTGAGTCACATGAGTTTTAAGTCTCAGTATTGTTGAAAATGAAAAATTCTATTTTTTAACAAAACATTTGTACTATGTGAAAACTGTGGAGAAAATTTTTGCAAAGGACACCTCAGATCTATGCTTTGTGAAACACACAGGAAAACAAGAGACTGGCGAGTAATTTCAACACAGAATTCAAATAAAGATGCGCAATTAAGTTTGCAAACTCATCCTGGAAAAAGTCCTGAATACCTCATTGCCAGCATTGTATGAGGTCTGATAATTAAGTTTGAGAACTTGCCACTGTGTTTGCAGCAATGTAGAAACAACTTGGTAACGTTTTACAACCTTGATATATCACTGTGTCACAGCTGTGCTCATGTTAACATATGGCACTGTCTTGCTGAGTGGCATTCATTATTGTTGTTGTGTTTTTGTGTGTTTTTTGACAGGTCTCATGGTCATTACAGAATAAGAGCTTCAAAACTGCTTTGAAGAGGAAACTATGTGCTGGTATTGGTGCACAGATCCCCAAGGGGAGTACTTGGAAGGCAACTGTAGTGATATTCCATGATCAGGTATGCAACACTTTTGCTAGGATGACTTCATGAGTCGAGTATCAGACCTTCATGGAGGTGTGTGTATAAAAATAAAGATGCTAAATGTGCCAAAATTAGAAGAATTAATATGATGCAAATAGAAATACTACAAAGAATATTAAAAGACAAATTTCAAAAGATGATGCTGAGGATGACTGCACTTTTCAAACAGACTGTGTGTGGAGGTGTATCTGTTTGTGAGCACATTACCGGGCACACATCTGCACAGTTTTATCCACAACACACCCCTAGGGGTCAGCAATTAGGAGTTGGGACTGTGAGAGATTCAGATTAACTTTAATTCACAAATATGCTGCTGCATATTCTTTCAAGTTTTATATTTAGGGAGAACCATTTTGATGAAATATTAAAAACAGAAAATACTCCAAAAATGATTGAGAAAAGTAAGATGCACGTACATTCCTTTTTGGGGGAAAGTATTCATTGTATTCATTTTCTTATGAAAATGCAGATTTGAAAAAAAAAATTGTGTGTGTGTGTGTGTGTGTTTGTAGCTCCTTTGGCTCACCACCTCAAATATATCTCACAGTTGAAGCTTTTTCTTTCCTTCATTCCAGGATTGGACTTCCAAACTCTGGTTTAGATAGCCCTGAAAATGTACTTTTGTCATGACCCTGAAAAGTGATGGGTACAGAGGGATTGCTGCAGGTAAGTGAAAATTCCACAGAACTCTGATCAATACCATTCATCAGTTCTCACCCTTCATACTTTTACCTCTTTCCTATTTCTCCTAGCTGAGCCCCCAGTCTACTCCCAGAACTGCAGTTCTGACTCCAGCTACCAGCTATCTCCAAAGTTTGTTCTCTTTCCAGGAAGAGCAGTACAGTTTGCAGTGTGTGACAAATATTATGAAAATATGTGTGTTTACCATAATAACACAGTCAGAAAATTCACATGTATATTAAAGCAGTTCCATTTCCTGGTGTCTCCAAGTCATCATGATGTTCATTGATTTCTCTTTTCTTTCATCAGTGTAGGATGAGTTGCCCACACTACAAAGGTCCCCCTTCCAGAGAGCAGGGCTTTCACCCTCCATTAGTCATACATCAGTCACCCCATCAGTCATCCCCTCTCCAGGACACGATGGGTACAACCGCCCAGACCCTGTTCTCGTGCCCCTATCCTTTCTCAGTCACCTCCTGTCGGCCTTATGCTGCCCCTATGCCTCCTGAAGCCTGTGAAATTATGTTTGAGCTATCTGGTGTTTTATCTGATAGATGCTCCAGACTATGTTTTTGCAGTTTTTCTTTAAACCTATTTTCATTCGGATACAATTAAAATCATTCTGTATTTTTGTAAGCTGTATTTTTCTTTTCTTTCTTTCTTTCTTTCTTTTTTGTTTATTTTTTTTGAGACAGAGCCTCACTCTGTCCCCCGGGTAAAGTGCTGTGGCATCACAGCTCACAGCAACCTCCAACTCCTGGACTCAAGCAAGTTTCCTGCCTCTCCCTCCCAAGTAACTGGGACCACAGGCACCCGCTGCAATGTCCAGCTATTTTTTGGTTGTAGCCGTCATTGTTCTTTGGCAGGTCTGGGCTAGATTCGATCCACCACCTTAGGTGTATGTGGCTGGCAACTTCGCCACTTGAGCCACAGATGCTGAGCCTGTAAGCTGTATTTTAGGGAAGTAATTGTAGTTGTTGCTCCTTGAAAGCACTAAGTATTATAACTTATGCCTGCAATCTTAGTACTCTGGGAGGCCAAAGTGAGAAGACAGCTTGAGATCAGGATTTCAAGACCAGCCTAAAAGTGAAATATTTTCTCTACTAAAAATAGAAAAAATTAGCAGAGCATGGTGATGCATGGCTATAGTCACAGCTACATGGATGCTGAGGCAGAAGGATCCCCTGAAACCAAGAGTTTGAGGTTTCAGTGAGCCATGATGAAGCCACTGCACTCTAGCCCAAATGACAGGGAAGGGAGGGATGGAGAAAAGAAAGGAAATAAAGAAAAGAAAAAGAGAAATCCTTACAAAAATATTTTTATATTTGGTACACACTGGGGTGGAGTCAAGCAAAAAAATAAAAATAACACAGACCATTTTTTAAAAAGGTATAGTACTTGCACATTTGAACAAGACTGTTAAGTATACCTTTGTCTATATCAAAAACTATAGTAAGGGAACTAAATTTTCACTACTAGGGAAATAAAGTTTGAAGCATCATATGATGAAACACTGAGTCCATATAAAATTATTGATTTTAAGTTATAAAGTCATTTTAAACATCATAGAAATTTATTTACATGAAAATATGATATTAATAAGCACAAGGACACTTATAAAGATCACAATTAGGCTGGATCTAGTTTTGATTATATAGCTCTTTATCTAATGGTCCCATAGCATAAAATTTAAAAGGATTTATTTCTTCCTTGAAAGTAGTGTCCTCATTTCAGTATAGCAAAAGGCAGCCATTTCTGTCTGAAGGCCATCAGTGTCCCTACATACTAGGAATGCCCATGTTCTATTCAGATATCCAGAAAGAACCATAGAGTTTTCTGGGGTCATAGACCCTCCTTCCCACCTTTCTCCTCAACAGGGGGGAAGGAAAGATTAAGGTTGGGAGCTTGATTAATGGGATCAGACAGAGTTTTCTGGAATTTTTCATATATCTGCAAAAATTCTGCTGTATCTTTTTTTTCTGGATTATAGAAAAAAGAAGCACATTTTCTGGAATATATGAACCTAAGATTAGAAATTCAGACCCACTCCATACTGAAAAAGTGCTGCAATAGTGAGGTATATTTGGGAGGTGGAGCTAGAGGAGCTAGACACAGACACAAACACATACACACACATTTATTATCTATTTTGTTTGCCCAGCAAATTAACTACAATGACTACTTTTCCAAAGTAAAGGATAGATATGTACCTTACTTTTGTTCACAAGTATTTTATGTTTCAATAATTTATCAAAACAGTTATCCCTGAATAAAAAATTTCAAACAGGCTTGGCACCTGTGGCTCAAGCAGGTAAGATGTCAGCCACATACACCTGAGGTGGGGGGTTTGAATCCAGCCTGGGCCCACCAAACCACATTGACAGCTGCAACCCAAAAATATCCAAGTGTTGTGACAGGCGCCTGTAGTCCTAGCTACTTGGGAGGCGGAGGCAGGAGAATAGCTTTAGCCCAGGAGATGGAGGTTGCTGTGAGCTTTGGTGCCAGGGCACTCTACTCAGGGTGACAGCTTGAGGCTCTGTCTCAAAAGAAAAAAAATTAAAACAATGGAAAACATCCTTATGCTTTGAAATGTATCTGTACTTCTCAATGGTCAGACTCCTGCACCCAGACTCTAAGGCAGTGGTTCTCAACCTTCCTAATGCCACGACCCTTTAATACAGTTCCTCATGTTGTGGTGACCCCCAACTATAAAATTATTTTCGTTCCTACAATCGTGGTCCACAGAAAAGAGCATATTCTCCAGACATATCCCTGTGGGTAAGGTGCACACGAATGTGTACACCTACACACATGCACACACACTCTTCTCCAAAAGTGTAATCATAGTCCTTATCTTCTGTTGCAGTTTGTTTATTTTAAAATATTGACACCATGTTCATTCTTACAGTTTTGGCATAATTACTATTCATGTATAAATTCATGTGAACTCTCAGTGGAAATAACATGCCCATCTGTTTGTTAGTGTGTTCACAATAATAAAAATTAGGCTGGATCTCTTTGTGGATACTAAACCATATAGATAGCAAATATTTTCCACAAAGATTTTACACAATTAATACCAGTTTTTTACACTTAGAGTTGGTTTTACACCTTCACTAATACTGTGCCTTAAAACTACATGGTTTATAATTTTTTAAAAAGATTCCTCCCTGGAAGCATTTTGTGTGAGACCTAAGGGAGATTAGATCACTCAGTGCCCAGAAAGCATGAAGACAAAATAGGAAAACTTCCAATAGGGAGGTAACAAGGCTATCTTCCTGATTTACTTAATCTTCCCTATAGTCACTAGCCTTATCTGAATAATGGTGATAATCTTGGGTACATTAAATGGAGTTAGTATCCAACAAGCAATAAAAAAAAAAAA
>NW_003852703.1:59987-66770 GCF_000181295.1 Otolemur garnettii
AAATACACTGAACAGCACCTTGAGTTGGCTGTAGTATCAGCCTCGAGGGAAATGAGAGCATTCACAGCCTGCAGGCATCAAGTCCAAATCCAAAAACACTTTAAGTAATTCCAAAGTGAGCTGCTGATCTGGAGAAGACAAGTTGTCTCCCTGATTATCATAAACTTTCCTTAAAGTTAGTTCTCTGATCTGAACAACTGACACAATGATGTGTAACTTGAGTAGCTCTAAGATTAAAGGATATGAAATAGAAAGTACATGGGCTCTAAATAGTTCAGTACACATTACTTGGTCTCTGGCTCACCTATCCCAAGGCCAATACCTGAGCTTCTACCTAAGCTCATGTACTACTTCAGGGATCAGACAATTCCTGTGGCCCTCCACACATGTCTCTTGGCATAGAGCCAGGATTTTAACTCCTCTGTCATCTTTGACACCAAGAGAGATGTGGGTGGGGCCACAACAGCAGGGAGGTGTGATCTGTCTATTTCTCAATCCCTGGATGCCATCTTCTAAAAGGGAGGGTACTCAGGGTGCTGTAGGGAGGGTTAGAAGTGGAACTTCATTCCAATCCTGCCACTTATCTGGGTAGGGGACTTAGGTATTCTGACCTTACGTTGGTCGCCTGTGAAATGAGACTGACCATACCATCCTCATAGAACTGCCTAGAAGGTAAGTGAGAAACCTATCCAGAGTATATGGTGTGGAGTACGACTTCAATGGCCCTTAAGATGTAGATGAGGCAAGAAAATTAAAGCGGAGCTAAAAGAATCTGTCCTAGCCTCCCTGTGTAGGCCTTAGTTAAGCTGAAGGCATTTCTGTTGTCTGTATGTTCTTCCTTTGACATGCGCAGGTCCTAGATTGTAACCTAGTAACTTCCTTGGACTTCCATTACCTTTGAGGGCAGGTGGTCCAACCTGTCTCAAGGGCTCGAGCGAATCTGATCTTCCCCTTGAGCCCGGGACCTTGAGGATGATATCATGTCTCTCTATGTGTTTTATGACCCTCACGTACACTCTTGCCCTAAAAAGTGAATAAAAGAGAGGCAAGAGATTGAGTTGGGAGGGAGAGGGCTCAGTTTTAGAGACACAGGTCTTCCAAGTTCCCTCCAGCCAGAATAAACCTGCTTCCTCTAACCAACTGGTGCCTGGAGTCTTCTGTCTGTGTTGGTTTCCTGCTACATTTCTTGGTTGCCTGTCTGGGAAGTGAGGTTTGGTGGCAAAACCATGCAGCCAGATTCTTTGGGTCGGGTTCTGCCCACTCTGCCGATCACCCGCTTGGGGAACTCCAGCTGGTCTGGTGACGTGGTCCTCAGAGCACTCCTGGGACAAATTCTCCCAGAGAAACATCTTGTTGAGACTGAGCTGGAGAGATCTCTGAGGTGGGTCACTGCTGAGGCTGAGTACCAGAGAGGAACCTGTAACAGGTGGCGCCAGGACATCCAGAGTAAGGTAGGATCCTTTGAGGCCCACTGCTTTTTTAGTGGAAGAGGGAGTCTGATCAACCCCTTGGGCATTAAATTGCTGGCAGGTGGAAGGTATGTGAAAGAGTGTGGTATGTGTGTGCAAGATCTTGGGTGGAAATGGGGAAAGAGCAAGGGAAGTCCACCCCACTGACTGCCATGTTGAAGCACTTTAAGAAGGGATTTGTAGGTGACTATAGGGTGACTATGTCACCAAGAAAGCTAAGGAGTCTTTGTGAGCAGGAATGGCCCTCTTTCAGGATTGGATGGCCGTCAGAGGGAAGTTTAGAGAGATCCCTAGTGCCTGAGGTATGGCACAGAGTTACTGGAAGGGGGGGTCACTCTGATCACTACTGGCTACAGCTAGTAGTGAACCCACCACCTTGGTTGAGAGGGCAGGTCACCACGGTGCTACAAAGGGACAGGAAGAGAAAGTGCTTTCCACCCGACGTAGAGTAGTGGTGCTAAAGATATTGGCAGATCTGGAACCGAGAGGCATTGTTGCAGAGGCTGAGAAAGGGACACAGAAAAGTACCAATTTGGCTCAAGTAAATGAGGTCCTCCAAGGAAAGACTGACAGCCCAGGTCAGTTATATGAAAGGTTATGTGATCTGTTTCAGATGTACATTCCCTTTGACCCTGAGAACCCTGAGAATCAGAGGATGGTTAATATGATCCTAGTTACCCAAACCACTAAGGACATACAGCAAAAGCTGCAGAAGCAGAAGGGGTTTGTAGAAGGTCTTTGTGAACTGGGAAGCAGGGAGGAAGACAAGTGTGTGAAGCGGAGGGCCAATCTCATAGCCGTGGCTCTGAAAGGCACAAGGGGAGGACACCATCCCTTTCAAAGAGGACAAGGTCAAGGAGTGTGAGGAAGCACGGGACCTAGGGTAAAACGCTCCCCTTGTGGAGGGATCAGTGTGCCATTTGCCAAGAGACAGGGCATTGGAAGAATGAGTGTTCTCAGAGGGAAGGAAATGTGGAAAATCCTGGGAGAGAGGCCACTGAACTGGAAGAGCAAGGAGCCCTCTATAACTTACTGGGAGAGGCCCTGTTAGACTGTAGGGGACTGGACTCAGCTGCCCCGGGAGAGTCCATGGTCCAAGTAAGGATTGGGAGCAAGGACATTGACTTTCTACTTGACACTGGGGCCAAACACTTGGTGTTCACCCAGCCAGTAGCTTCTCACTCAGACCACAGGATTGACATCATAGGAGCAACCAGAGCCACTACTGAACAAGGCTTTTGTCTCCCTCGGAAGTGTTCCATAGGAGGCCATGAGGTAACTCATCAGTTTCTCTACATGCCTAATTGCCCCTTGCCTCTCCTGGGTAGGGACCTTCTAGGAAAATTAAGAGCCACAGTCTCTTTTTCTGATTACGGAACTATGCAGCTACAACTACCCAAACCAGATCTGGGGTTAGCATTAATCATGCCTCAGGAGGAGGAGTGGAGGCTGTTTCTGACTCAGCCAGGTGAAGGACTGAGGCCTGAACTGGCCCAGCAGTGGCCACGGGTCTGGGTGGAAGATGAAACCCCAGGGCGTGCAGTAAACCAGCCACCAATAATGGTAGAGGTAAAGCCAGGAGCAAGGCTGATGAGGCAAAGGTAGTACTGAGTGCCCAGGGAGGATGATGGTGTGTTCTTTGGAGCCTCTGATTGGAGACGCAGGGGAAAGAACTGCAGACGGAATGATAAAGGGAGGCCGAGACTCACTCTGGTCTGCGGCCCGGCTAAACTTTACTGATTATCTTATATACTTTCCAACATTCAGTAAGAATTTAACACATACACAAAGAAGTGAAGTAACATTACAGAGCTACCATTTAAGATTACAATTCAGTGTGAAGGTTGAGGAAAACATATACAACTGATTTTCTTAGGGTAAAAATATAAGAGAGACTGGCTGTCTGTTCCTTTTAGCCCAGACCTAAGCTAGGGATTATAATGTTAATGAAGGAGGAAGACAGAGAACAGGACCCAATGCTCGAAGACCAGTTTGTTCACTCCCAGCTGCTAGACCCCGGCTGATTCTCCACAATTCCTTAACAAACAGAGTCTTTCTGCATATTTCTGCATATCTATAGGCAGGTACAGAAGCTCGATCTTCAAAGAAATGTTTCTCAGAATCAATCTCCTGGGAGAGCACATTGAAGCGAACTGCCATGTCTGAGCAAGGGATGTTTATCTCCTACGGGAGGCCCTGAAAGGAATCCAGGTGCACCCTCAGAGACTTGAGCAGTTTGGCATAATCATATGCTGCTAGTCTCCCGGGAATACTCCCTTGCTCCCTGTGCAGAAGCCCGGCACAAAGGACTATAGACTAGTGAAGGATTTAAGGCTTGTTAATCAGGCAACTGTAACACTACAGCCCACAGTGCCCAATCCATACACTCTGATGAGCCTGCTTCCAGCAGAAGTTAAGTGGTTTACTTGCCTTGACTTAAAGGATGACTTTTTCAGTATAAGACTGCCTCCGAAGAGCCAAAGGCTGTTTGCCTTCCAGTGGGAGAGGCCAGACACAGGAGCTTCAATCCAGCACATGTGGACCAGGTTGCCACAGGGGTTCAAAACCTCCCCCACAATTTTTCAGGAAGTGCTGGCTCATGATCTCCAGAAGTTCCCAGCTGAGGAACTAGGGTGTGTGCTGCTTCAGTACGTTGATGACCTCCTCCTAGGACACCCTATCCTGGAGGGCTGTGCCTGAGGCACAGACTGCCTATTGCAGCATCTAGAGGTATGTGGCTAAAAAGTGTCTAAGTGAAAGGCCTATATCTGCCAGCAGTGAGTATATTATCTAGGATTTATCATCCATCAGGGGAAGAGGAATCTAGGCATGGATAGGAGGCAAGTCATTAGTCCTCTCCCCATGCCCACAAGCCAAAAGCAAGTTCAGGAATTCCTAGGCACAGTCAGCTTCTGTGGTCTTTGGATCCCCAACTTTGCCATCATGTCTAAACCCTTGTATGAGGCAACCAAAGGAGAGGAAAGAAAGCCCTTAGAATGGGGAAGAGAGCAGGAATGGGCCTTCTCTCAGCTAAAGATGAGGCTAACAACTGCACCTGTGCTGGGACTGCCAGACTTGACCAAACCCTTCACTCTCTATGTCTCAGAGAGAGATAAGATGGCTGTGGGTGTGTTAACCCAGCTGGTTGGGTCCTGGCCAAAGCCTATAGCCTACCTCTCTAAGCAGCTAGATGGAGTGGCAAAAGGATGGCCACCTCGCATGCAGGCTCTAGCTGTTACTACTCTCCTTGTGCAAGAAGCCGATATGCAGGCTCTAGGGCAGGATCTCAGAGTGAAAGTACCCCACTCTGTGGTCATGTTGATGAACACAAAGGGACATTTCTGACTTTCTAATGCAAGACTAACTAAGACTAAAGCTTGATGTGTGGCAATCCACACATAACAGTGGAAGTATGCAACACCTTGAACCCAGCCCCGCTCCTTCTACCCAGTGGAAGAGAGACTGAGCATGACTGTGTGGAAGTTATAGATAATGTGTACTCTAGCAGACCTGACTTGTGTGACCAGCCTTGGACAGATGCAAACTGGGACTTGTATGTTGATGGAAGCAGTTATGTGACGGCACAAGGTGAACAGCGGGCTGGGTATGCAGTGGTCACCTTAACAGAGACTGTAGAGGCTAAGCCCCTACCCCAAGGAACATCAGATCAGAAGGCAGAGTTAATTGCCTTGACCCGAGCCTTAAAACTAAGCCACAAAAAGAGTGTAAATATTTACACTGACTCTAAATATGCCTTTCTGACTCTCCAAGTGCATGAGGCACTATACAAGGAGAAGGAACTCTTAAACGGAGGAAAGGACATTAAGTATCAGCAGGAGATACTACAGTTGCTAGAGGCAGTATGGAAACCCCAGAAAGTGGCAGTGATGCATTGTCGTGGACATCAAAGAGGTGCTTCCACCATCACTAAGGGGAACACCAGAGCTGATACTGAGGCCACCAAGAGGGCTGCCTCCCAGCTGTACCCGGTGTCGCAAGCGACTCCTCTCATCCCATGGGGAGTCCCATCTACTCTCAGGAAGAGAAGGAATGGCTGGCAGCAGAGGGGAGCCAGGAAACAGAGGGAGGATGGATAAAGATGCCTGATGGACGAGTAGCAGTCCCCCAGCTTCTAAGAGCCACTGTGGTAATGGCAATGCACAGGAGTCCCTGGTGAAGTTGCTGGGCCTGTACTTCTACATCTCTCACCTGGCAGCCCTGGCCAAAGCCGTCAGTCAGCGTTGTGTCACCTGCAGCCAGTTGAACACCCTCCAAGGATCGACGGTATCCCCAGGAATCCAGTCAAATGGAGCAACACCCTTTGAGGACTTTCAGCTAGACTTCACTGAAATGCCCAGATGTAGAGGGAACAAGTACTTGCTGGTGATAGTTTGCGCCTACTCCAGATGGGTAGACGCATATCCTACCTGCACCAAGAAGGCGCAAGAAGTCACCCGAGTACTCTTGAAAGACATTATACCACGGTTTGGGCTCCCGCTACAGATTGGGTCAGACAACAGGGCCAGCATTCATCTCCAAATTGGTCCAGAAGACGGCTAACATCCTTGGCATCACCTGGAAACTCCAAGCAGCCTACTGCCTACAAAGCTCGGGAAAGGTTGCATGAATAGAACTATCAAAACCAGTTTAGGGAAAGTATGCCAGGAAACAAACTTACAGTGGGTAAGTGTAGGGTGACCATATTTTAACATTTGTAAAGCGGGACAACATGGTGGGCAGGGATGGTGAGGGTGGGGCAGGACAGGAGACAGGGCAGGGCAAGGCCTGACAACAATGCAAACTTTGATAAGCAGTTCTCCATAATCACTTCTCAACAATTATTTGTTATTATTACAGTTTAACATTATAAAATTAACAAAAATAATATAAAACTCATATTCTGGTGAAATAGCTACATGGCAGCTAAAAACTGTATATTCCCTTCCTGTTCTCCCACCCATTGGTGCATTCTTTCCAAAAATCAGGACTTTTTTAAAACGCCATGGGACCTGGGACAAATTGTTAAAAAGTAGGACTGTCCTGCCAAAAGCGGGACGTCTGGTCACCCTAGGTAAGCGCCCTTCCCTTGGTGTTATTTAAGATTAGGTGTGCTCCTACTAAGAAGACAGGGTTCTCACCGTATGAGGTCTTATATCATAGGCCACCCTCCTTACTATGGAGCTTGCCAGGATCCCCCTGGGAATTGGGAGAAGTAGAATTAAGAAAGCAGTTGCAGGCACTGGGAAAGGTGGCAGAGGCAGTGTCAAGAATGGGTGAATGAGAGGTGTCCTGTTAGTTTGTTTTCCCCTGTCTA
>NW_003852703.1:66861-84461 GCF_000181295.1 Otolemur garnettii
CACACCTACAGCTGTGAGAGTAGCAGAAATTCCTGCCTGGATCCATTACAGCAGAGTGAAGCCTGCGGTGGAACCAGAGCAGGACCTGCTCCCGCCTAAGAGGAGCCAGACCAAGCAGGACTTGACAAAGGCAACTGATCCTGAGTTCCCACGGCGGGCCCCACACCTCAACTCCTGGACCTTGAGAAGCTACCTCGGATCCTGAGAAGCCCCTCAACCTGGTCTCACTGAGAACAGCAAGCCCTGCTTCAGTCGCACCCTGGGAGCTGACTGTTCCACGCATGCCGAAGCATGAGGATCTACGTCATCGTGGGACTATTCTTTATTGGACTCGTGAGAATTAAGTGGACTTTAGATTGTGCAAATATTCAGGATGCTAATGTAGAAAATTGTAATCAATGTATTCATAAGGTAACCAAAGTAGGCCAGAAAGTGACAACTGTTCTATTTTTCTATAGTTACTATGAATGTACAGGTACTCAGCAAAGGACTTGCCTATATAATACTACTCAATATAAGGTGTTTGACCCTGAGGATGGGCAACCTCATGTGTGCTACAACCCCTCAGAGCCCCCCAATTACTATGAATTTACTATCAGAACAGAATCAGTGGGCTGGAAAGCTGAGAGGGAACTTCTAGTAGCGAGAGCCCAGGACTATGGAAATCCAACCCAAGAATCTCTTAGATGTGATGCATGCCAAAGTGCTCAAACTTGCACATAGCAAGCATGGAATGTCATTTGGATCACTTGACTGAGAAAGGTCTTACAGGAGAAACCAGAAGTATCTGTGTTCTACAGACTACCCATATACTGAATGTGCATACTGGTCATGTGTAATAGAAGGCACTTGGGGTACTAAAGATAATAACCAGAAAGAGTTCATACTAGAAAAAGGAAAAGCACCAGCTAATTGCACTACCGAAACTTGCAACCCCTTGATTCTAACTGTAAGAAATCCCTCTAACCCTAAATGGGCAAAAGGACTAGTTATGTCTGTGGGAATAGATGACACTGGCCTAGACACAATATGTCAGTTAAGGGTCAGTGGACGGGTTGCCTCCTGTCAGGCCAGTCAGGTGGCTGTTTACCACACCTTCTAGGATGAATTTGAACAGCCCATGCCACCACTCCCAAAAGGCACAAACAATTTGTTCTTTCAATTGGCTGAAAGTGTGGCACAGTCCCTGAATGTAATTCTTGCTTTATATGTGGAGGAACTATGACAGGAGATCGGTGGCCATGGGAAGGTAGAGAACTCACTCAACACAGAGCCTAACCCAGACATTGCTCCATATCGGAGAAACATGAAGGACAACGTATGGATCCTGAAGGCCCCGATTATTAAGCAATATTGCCTAGCAAGAAGTGAAGGGAAAAATCTCTGTGCGGGTAGGACAGTTACATTGCCTAGCTCAAAGACTGTACAATGCTACTACTGGAATAACTGCCTGGTGGGGACTGAATCAGACAGAACTAAACTCCCCAGAGCCATTCTCTGAACTCAGAGATACCTGGTGGCATCCAGGATTCTCACAAAACTGGAGTGCCCCTCAGGAAACATTTTGGATTTATGGGGATAAGGCATATGTCTGACTGCCTGACCAATGGGCAGGCAGTTGTGTCATAGGCTTTATAAAGCCTTCTTTCTTTCTGCTGCCCATCAAGGCAGGAGAACTGTTTGGGCTTCCAGTAGCCACCCCAGAGGCAGAAGTCAGGAGGCATCATTGGGGTTTACAAATAGGGGAATGGAAAAAGAATGAATGGCCCCTCCAAAAAAATAATACAATACTATGGGCCAGCCACATGGGCAGAGGATGGATCAGGGGATTCCCAAACCCCTATCTATATACTAAATCATATCATATGGTTGCAGGCGGTCTTCAAAATAATCACCAGTAAGAACAGCAAAGCTTTGACCCTCCTTGCCCACCAACAAACTGAAATAAGGAATGCTGTGTATCAAAATAGATTAGCTTTGGATTATTTACTTGCTTCAGAAGGAGGAATATGTGGAAAGTTCAATCTGACCAACTGTTGTCTGAAAATAGATAATCAAGGTCTAGTGGTAGAAAATATAGCTAAGGAAATTTCCAAACTGGCTCATGTGCCGGTACAGGTGTGGCACGGATTTAATCCAAAATCCATCTTTGGAGGATGGTTCTCTGCTTTTGGAGGTTTTAAGACCCTTATGATAGAAGTCTTATTATTATTGAGTACTTGCCTTCTCCTTCCATGCCCAGTGCCAGTATTACTCCAGATGGTGAGGAACCTGGTGAGTTCAGCTGTGCCTCAAATAGGCCCAGGTGGAGCATATTACATGCACCATCATATATGCATATATAATATGCTCCACCAAAGAACTGTGGCACAAGTTAATGAGAATGGTGGTGAGACTCCATAACAACTTGTTCGGAGTCACAAATGGAGGAATGAGGCAAGAAAGTAAAAGCAGAGCTAAAAGAATCTGTCCTAGCTGCCCTGTGTAGGCCTTAGCCAAGCCCCAGGCGTTTTTGGCAAATCTGACCTTCCCCTTGAGCCCGGGACCTTGAGGATGATGTCATGTCTCTCTCTCTCTGTTTTATGACCCTCATGTACACTCTCGCCCTAAAAAGTGGATAAAAGAGAGGCAAGAGATTGAGCGGGGGCGGGATGGGGCTCACTTTTGGAGACACAGATCTTCCAAATTCCACCCTCTCCAGCCAGAATGAATCTGCTTCTGGAATAGCCAACTGGTGCCTGGAGTCTTCTGTCTGCATCAGTTTCCTGCCAAATAGAGACCAAAAAGCAGGGGTTAGCTGAGCCCCAGGGCTAAGGAAATGTAAAAATGATTTCTCATTGTTTCTCATTATAAAAAAATAGACATCTAGTTAAAGAAAGCAAATGTCTCTGTGTTATGCCTTGCCTTCAAAGATTTGTAGGCAGTAATTTGTGTACTTTTGAGATGTTTTCAGAAGCTCATAAGAACTGTTCAATATCATGGCCCTGAGCAGATCCATCTCTAGGTCCCTGCCCTGGGACCTAGACAAGAGAAGCTTGTCTTTGAACTCACCTAGTGAGCTAGCTCTGTGATAGAGTCCGCCTAGGAAGCAAGGTATGGTATTTTGTGTAGGTGTTGTTTCTGGACTGCTCAAGTTGTTTTAAAGTCTCCCAACCACCACTGCAAGGTCTTCAGAATATGTATTACCCAACCATACCACAGCAGGATTTCAGCCATCTGCACTCTCCTAAAGAAATCCAATCGTGGGCACCTGTGGCTCAGTGGGTGGGATGCCAGCTAGGGAGTTTGAACCCAGTACAGAGGGTGGCGGGTTCAAACCCAGCCAAAGCACAACAAAGAAACAGCCGGGCATTGTGGTGGGGGCCTGTAGTCCCAGCTACTCAGGAGACTGAGGCAAGAGAATCCCCTGAGCCCAGCTGTTGGAGGTTGCTGTGAGCTGTGACACTACCGCACCCTACCAACAGCGATAAAATGAGACTCTGTCTGAAAAAAAAAAAAAAAAGAAAGAAATCCAATCGTTACTAACGTTTTCCTGACACCCAATTGTCCATTATTTCACTCAGTAATAACTGAATTATTATTATTTTCAGGGACAGCATTTCACTTTATGGCTCTTTGTAGAGTGTGATGGCGTCACAGCTCACAGCAACCTCCAACTCCTGGGGTCAGGCTATTCTCTTGCATCAGCCTTCCAGGTGGCTGGGACTACAGGCACCCTCCACAAAGCTCGGCTTCTTGTTGCAGTTTGGCCGGGCGGGGTTCAAACCCGCCACCCTCAGTCTATGAGGGCGACGCCCTACCCACTGAGCCACAGGCGCCTCCTTGACTTATTTTTAAAATCAGAATTCATGGTATTCCATGGGACGCATCTCATGTTCTCTAAAGTAGAAATAAGTGAGTAAAAAGGAAAATGAATATATAGACAAGTTCAAGGGTTAAATCTAAAATGAGATAGCTCCTTCCGTTAATTTCTTTTCATTGGAATTTTTCTAGCAACCAATTAACTTCTGAAATTGATCAAGTTGATACGACCAACCTACACCTCGGCTCCGCCTCGCCCCGAGCCACAGCACTGCAACGCCCCGCTGCCCCGCCCTGCCGCCCCTTCCCTGCGCTTCGCCCCACCCTGCCGCTCAGGCTCAGCCGCCCGGCCTTGGCATCGCTATGACTCCGCGCACTGGTCTCGCCCCACCTCACTGGCCTAACCCGTCCGGTCGCCGACCTGCCTCCAGACGCCAAGGCTCCGCCTTGCAATCCTGAGCCAACTTGGCGCCCCGCCCGTGGGCACCGAACCGCAGGCCCTACGCTGCTTCACCGCCACTCATTTGAGCTTTGCTTTCCACCACTCCCCGCGGCCAATCCCCGCCCATCCCCGACCCCTTCGGCCTTGTCAACCTCCGCGCCCCACCCCTGGAGCCTTGCCCGCCTCTGCGTTCCGGCACCCAAAACCCTCCCCCCAAAACTCTGCCGTAACCCTTCACGTACTGCCACCCCTCAACCGTTCTCTGGCCCGATCTTCTAACCTTCCGCCATGCCACGCCCCCTTCCACCCATCCCCCTGGAGCCTTGTGAGCATCACCTCTTCTTTGTCTCCCTCTCGTTTGGGTCTCTCTCTTCTCCTTCACATTCAAGGTTCCATAAAGAGTTTTCCCCATTCTCTCTTACCACTGTTCACTTTCCACCTATGTTTTATCCTACTAAATATGACTTCTGTTTCCACAATCCATTCTCAGATGAATTTAAACATCTTTGATTTATTTTCCTTTGCAATTAAAACGATAAAAGGAACGGAAATATATACTCATGGCAAGCAATTGGGATACAAAATCAGATCAGCCGTAAATCTGATGCATCCCTAAAGGGATTTGAACCGTAGTCTGGACACATAAAAACTAATTCCAAGTAATCTCTGTCTTCTTTATCCACACTGGCCCAGATTAGGTTCCAGGGGCACAGGATAAACCTACAGGACTAGCAATTTGAATGAAAAACAGACATTTGGGCCCATACACATGGAAAACCTTCTACATTCGGGATACACTGAGACTTTATTTTACCCTAGTTGGCTCTAGGGTAACACTGAGACATTCATCAAAGGGGGTTGAAATTACTATCTTCACATTTTACAGGTGTTCTCTATAGCCTATAAATGGAGAAAATCAGTGTATCTATTTCAGTAAGTCTGGAAGAGAGTGTACATGACTAGGAGGCATACATGGCATGTCCCACCATCGAGCTGTCAATGTGTACTTGTTCTCATGATTCCTCCTGCTTTTCTAGGAGGTACTCAGGCATTTAGATGGAAAATTACAGCACAAAACTTCTAGTATTCCACTTATACATATATATGTCATACAAGTGTAGACAAATGTCTTAAAAATGTAAAACCTAGGGCAGCGCCTGTGGCTCAAAAGAGTAGAGCGCTGGCCCCAAATGCCAGAGGTGGCAGGTTCAAACCCAGCCCGGGCCAAAAACTGCAAAAAAAGTAAAACCCGAATTCTGCACAGTGGTTACCTCTGAAACAGGAGGTGGATGCCGTCAGAAAAGACTTCAGACTGTTTCAGGCCAGACATAGTGCCTCAACTTGTAATCCTAGCACATTGGGAGGCTGATGCAGGAAGATTATTTCAGGCCAGGAGTTCAAGATGAGCCTGAGCCAGAAAAAAAAAAAATCAGCCAGGTGTAGTAATATGCAACTATAGTCTCTGCTACTTGGGAGGCTGAGGCAGGAGGATCACTTGAGCCCAGGAATTTGAGGGTGCAGTGAACTATGCTGACACCACTGTACTCTAGTCTGGGTAACAGGGTGAGACCCTGTCTCTCAAAAAATAAGTGTATTTCTGGTGGCACCTGTGGCTCAACAGGGTAGGGTGCATGCCCCATATCTGAAGGTGGCAGGTTCAAACCCAGCCCCCAGCCAAGAAAAAAAAAAGTGTATTTCAATTGCATATGAAATGCTTTATATATTGATACGAGTACACAGAAGTCTGTTAGAGACTATAATTTTGTGTATTTCTCAAATGATTCCAAATACTTACTGTTTGTCTGATACTTGATCCTGAATTCAGAAAAGGTCCATATATAATTTGAAATCTAGGAAAACATAATTCCAGAGATAAATTCATTGATAACCCCATCACTGATTACTTTTTTAAATGGATAATTTTTGGCATTACCACCCATTAGATTCTCTATGCAGGTATATTTAATATACATTAAATATGAGTTGCATTTATTGGGACACTCAGCATTTCCCAAGTATCATGAAACTATTTATTCAATGTACACACATTCTCTCCCTACTCTGATTCCAAAGCCACCACACTACTATTGGTAAATACAGTCTTTTCCTGTGTACAGGCTGAGCAAAGTACAGGGAAATGACTCTCCATGGTCCTGTACATAAGGATGCATCTGCTGTTGGGGACCCAGGTCCCCTGATTTCAATCTGATTTACAGCAGACCAATGTACAGATTCTGTCATTCTGTACTTTCTCCTCTCAAGGCCTCAATGTGAGGCTGCTATTCCAGTGTTCAAACAGAAGTCAAGAGAAGATGGTAAAAAAGGACATCAAATAAATGCAGATCAAAACTACAGTGAGATATCACTTAACTCCAGTGAGAAATGGCTTTTATCAAAACGTCCCAGAGCAATAAATACTGCCTTAGATGCTGAGAGATAGGAACACTTATACACTGTTGGTGGTGATGCAAGCTAGACATATGGAGATTCCTCCAAGAACTCAAGCTAGAACCATCAGTTGATCCAGCAATCCTTAGAACAGTGGTATGGTAAGTACACAGGAGAAGACCAACAAATGCGAGCTGTTCTATCATATAAAATTTGCAGGGTGAGATTTTTATAGTTTTGACAGTTTCATAGCAGGTATTTCTCTTTAATAAGCTTAATATTCTTTTTTCTTTCAAATTAATATGAGGATACAAATGCTTAGGTTACATTCTTTGCATTTGTTAGGTAAAGTCCAAGTTGTAGTTGAGCCCTTCACCCAGGAGGTGAGCCCTATACCACTATGCTGTGCCCATTAGGTCAGAGCTTAGCAATGTCCCTCTCTTCCCCTTCTCATTCCCTCCCTTTTACGTTCTCCCCTCTTAGCCTCTCACCATCACTTGAAATTAATTTTGTTTGTCTCATCTGTGGGTGAGTTGTCGTCCATCTCCTGGTTTCATATTAGTATTGAGTTAATTGATTTTTCATTCTTGTGATACTTTACTAAGGAGAATGTTCTTCAGTTCCATCCAGGTCAATATAACTCAATTCTATTCATTAGCAATTCTGAATAAGAGAAGAAAATCACAATGAAATAGACATCAAAGGATTTAAAATTTTAGTCAACCTTGTCTGAAATTCAGAGTGCTTTTAAAACATAGGAGAAACAGAGCCAACTGGTGAAATGATCCAAGATGTAGACATTTCTCTGACTTTAATGAGCTCACTTATGCTAGAAACAAATCTCTGCTCTGTTTACAAGGAACCCCTGATAATTTTGATGAAGTAGTCCATGGACCTCGCTTAAAACATCTAGAAACCAACAGCTGACATTGGACTACCATTAATTTCATTCCCACCATGCAGAATTCTGCCACAACTGGAGTGTCTCTGCCCCTACAATTATGTGAATGTGCACTGGACCTTTCCTCCCACCTAAGACCACAGAATGCTTTCCAACACGGAATCACAATTATACTCCACAATATAACTGGTGGTTGGCAGGAATGGGATTTGTTATCCTCTAGTATAAACGAAGATGGTCAAAAGGTAGTCATTGACCTAACATTTCCAAGGAAAGAAGCCTGATTTTTGCACTCTTGCTCCAGGAATTTGTTTAGCAGACTCCACGATGCACTTGGGTTTTTTCCTATCAGTTCCTGATGGAGGAAAGAGTCCATACCCCTGTCGAATGTTACACTGTGAAAGGGAAATATAGGATTTTCTTCAAAAGCATATGTAATAGAGAGGGAAGTACAAGGATGGAAAAACACATGAAACGCAGGGGATGGGGTCTTGCCTATCCCCTCTCACTTAACTGTTAGCCATGTAATGATGCTTTTCCTGTACCCCTGCTGCACGACACAACACCTGCCCCCACACAGCAGTGACACTGAAACTCATACATAATGGACATGTGGGTTTATTTTTGTTTGCTGTTGTATCTCCAATTATTTTTCTTGGTAGTCATACTATTACATTAATATCAGAGGCATCACACTGACACAATGAAGAAGGCAAGGTTGGAAAGATGGACTTAAATAATTTTTTTTTTGAGACAGAGTCTCACTTTGTCACACTTGGTAGAGTGCCATAGCATCACAGGTCACAGCAACCTCCACCTCTTGGGCTTAAGCAATTCTCTTGCCTCAGCAAGTCCCCAAGTAGCTGGGACTACAGGCACCCACCATAATCCCCAGCTATTTTTTGTTGCAGTTCTCATTGTTGTTTAACATGCCTGAGAGGGTTTGAACCCTTACACATGTATAGTGGTCTGGACAGTATGATGTTGGTATCAAGATAGGAAAATGTTTGAAAGAAGTAAACTAAACCATACAAAAAAATAGATCCACACTTACAGACGTAAGTACAGTTGATTTTTGATGTTGTATGTCCTTTGGAGCTTCTGATCGGAGATGAAGGGGAAAGAACTGCAGATGGAATGATAATTTAAGGGAGACCGGGACTTGCTCTGGTCGGCGGCCAGGCTAAACTTTACTGATTATCTTATATACTTTCCAACATTCAGTAAGAATTTAACACATATACAAAGAAGTGAAGTAACATTAGGAAGCTACCATTTAAGATTACAATTTAGTGTGAAGGTTGAGGAACACATATACAATTAATTTTGTTTAGAGTAAAAACATAAAAGAGACTGGTTGTCTGTTCCTTTTAGCCCAAAGTGGAGCTACACATTATAATGCTAATGAAGGAGGAAGACAGAGAACAGGACCCAATGCTCGAAGACCAGTCTGTCTACCCCCAGCTACACCTCTGCTGATTCTCCACACCTCCTAGGGAGAGAGTTACTCTGCATATTCCTGCATATCTATAGGCAGGTACAGAAGCTCTATCTTCAAAGAGATGTTTCTCAGAACCTATCTCCTGAAGGAGCACATTGAGGGGAACTGCCATGTCTTGAGCAAGGGGAACTTATCTCCTACAGATTTTTGAGAAAGATGCAATGACAAGTCAAAGAAAAAAGATTGTCTTTACAAGAAATTGTGCTGGAACAAATATATATCTATATTCACAATAAAAACTGTGATCCATATGTTATATCACATACAAAAGATAACTCAAAATGGATCATAGACCTAAACATAAAACTTAAGGCTATAAAACTTTGACCAAAATACACAGGAGAAAATCCTTGTGATGTTTGGGTATGGGAAGATTTCATAGATGAGACACCCAAATCCGAATTCATAAGTGAAGAAATCAATAAAAGACTTCCTCAAAGATGAACATTTCAGCTCTTCCAAATACATAGTTGACTACTTTTCTCTCACTGGGAGTAAATGTTGGAAAATCACATACCTGATAACTTACTTGTATCCAGGATACAGAATATTTTACAAATCTCAATATGATTGGAAAAAATCCCCAATAAATAAATGAGCAAAATATTTGAACAGACCCTCCACTAAATAAAATAATACAAATGTCAAATAAGCATGTGAAAGGGTGATTAACATCACTGATTGTCAGGGAAAGGTAAATGAAATCTACAAGGGGATACTGTTACCAAATTCAAAAGACTGACTATACCAAGCAATGCCAAGTTTCTGTAGGATGAAACTCTGATTCACGGCTGGTGACAATTCAAAGCTGTACAAACACTTGGAAACAGCTTGGCACTTTCTTAAAGTGTTAAGGTTAAATGCATCATGTCATCCAGCCTCTGTACTCCTAAATATTTACACATGGAAAGAAAGTATATTTCCATGAAAAGACCTATTCAGAACTTCTCAGAGGAGCTTCATTTAGAAGGACCACAGATTGGAAATAATGCAAATATCCATCAAATAGGTAATGGATAATACAATTCCTGGTGTAGCCATGTGCCAGAACTACTCAGCAACCAAAAAGGAATGAAGCATTGATATGGGTTAAAAAAAGGAGGTGGGTAAATCCAAAAATAAATAAGCTTAATTTAAAAAGACATATATGGCTAAAATGGAGAAATACACCCGAAATGCTGATATGATTCCATTTCAGTCAATTTCTTAAAAATGAAACCTAATATTCAGTGACAAAAATGCTGTCTTTTAAAGGGACCAGGGCAGAGGGAGCATAGGAGTCAAGGCCTTGAAGAATTGAAAATGTCACATCTTTGTAAATAATCATAATGAAATTTAGGCCCAACACTTAGATATATTCTAAGGTACATATGTGGCTGGGTATTACTTCTAATAAACTATAAGGTAATTATTACTTCTTGCATCTGACCTTTTCAAATTTTTAACTAACATTTCATAGATTCCTAATTACCAAAAATACTTCATTATAGAATGGATAAAAAAAGTGGTGACTATTGAAGAGTGCGTATTACAATCTCAAAATACTAGGAAGACCATCCAACCAGTCATATATCTCGAGAGGCATCTGACAGATACATTGGAATCTCTGTTATTAAAACCAAGTCTTTTCGCAATTGTGGCCCCAGCAATCCCGTGGTGAGCATCCTCACCCCATTTTACAGATAGGGAGTCTGGACTCAGCAGAGTCATTACCTGTCTCATCCTCACTTGCCCACCTTTACACGAAAAGTAACTCCAGGACGCCCTGGGGAAGGACACCACCCTCACTGTGTCCAGGAGTGTCCCAAATCTTTCCCTCCTGAGCCTGCGGGAGGCCGAGCCCCAAAGCGGGAACTAGGCGACCTTGACTCAGGATCCGTCAGTCTCATCTCACCCTAGGGCGTTTCAGCCCCTGACGTGGGGCACCCGCACCCGCAGTTGAGTCTCACACACCTCAACGCAGGACCCTGTTGTTCTTACCAAGTCATGTTGGTTTCTGGAAAAAAGTGGTCACTGTCGTCATAATGATGTCAGGGTCCTATGGCAACTGCTAGGAAAAAAATCGTCACCATCGCAAAAACACGTCAAATGTCAATAGGAACTGTGATGCTCAGGCTCCTTCTCCACACCTAAAAAATTTCTGGACATTCCTAAGAACTGAGTGGTGAGATTGGAAGGAGACACTGGGGTTAATCAGCCCCAGGCATCTCCCTTCAGAATTCTCCACAGTAAACTGCTCTTCAGTGGCACTTGTTCTGCTGTGTCCTGGTGAGGGGGGACAGAATGTCTTAGGATAGGCCCATGCTCCACTCTCCTTTCTGCATCTCACAGACTCCCAAAGTATTCTTATTGTTCTTGTTCTCACTGCTTACATCTTTAAAGGGCCCCCACAGTACCTTCCTGTTCCTAGTCTTACCTATACACCAACTGGAAAATATGACAGAAGAAGAACATTACATCGACCTCATTCATTTATTATAAAGTTGATACTGGAGAATGGGTCTTAGATTTGTTGGCACGCAGGCTTCCTATAAATTTGTCCCAGAATGGCACAGATTTCTCCACCCAGCAGTGCTGCCCTGGGACAGTCACAAACGCCAAGGACTTCAATGCATATCTAGCTGTGGTCTGCTGGAGGAGTTTTGCATCTGTGTGTCCAAGGAAAGTGGCTTCCTTGCCAAGGGCCATACCTATAGCAAAGAGAGTTTTTCAGGAGATCTTCTTTGAGAAACATTTCCAGAATCCCCCTTGTCCTGATTGCATACTCATCAAGCAACATGCTAAACCTATAACTGCCACATGGTTCAGGGAGCTGTTTGTAGTAGTGGAGGTCCATTTTATGGAGGGGAATTTTTAATCAGGGTCCAAATTCTAAGAGTGTGTTTGAAATTATCATGAAAATTTTTCTTGGAAATCCCTTCAGGATGGAATTGAGGAAATGTGGAATAATCAATGCCCACATATAATTTCATAAGGAGAATATACTCCAAATTATGACAAAACTCAGTTATGGCTTTGATGGGGTTCATGCTACCCCTAAATATGGGACTTTGTCATTGAGAAAAGAAGAGAAGCAGGAAGGTCAATCTCACCTTCCCCGCCCCAACTCCAATTGATGTCTCTCAAACACGGAAGAAGCACCCACTTTTATATACTATCTGAATCTGTGTGAGCATATTTTCTTTCCTGTTATCATCTTTCCAGAAGCTCTCTAGGACACAGTTATGCTTTCAGGGTTATGTAGTGTAGGTTTAAGTTCTTTCCAGAAGCAGAAGCTGGTGAGATGGGTGCGAGCAGCCTCATGGGTGCCTGCTGCACCATCACCCCCATAAGATGGATGCAGGCAGCCTCACAATGGCTTCACACCACCCCCTGGGTAGAATGAAGGGAAAAAGAGGTAAATGAAGTGATGCCAAATACCATTTCTCTTAAATCGGTCCGGATCAGGCCTGAACAGGACAAGATAAGAACGAATAGGCCACAAACTGTCATCATGAGAGTTAATGAGCTAAGTACTGTGACAAATTATTTTACTTGTCCATTAGTTACTAAATCTGCATTATATTACTTTATTGTTATCTAATTGCCCTTTATGTTACCTATTGGCTAAACCGCTAAATGGCAAGGTTTGCTTCCGTAAAAGAGGTCATCGTGACCCCGTGTTCACTTTTTGCTTCTTTGCCAATTTTCTTTTTGCTTCTAATCGCTAATTTTCAGACCAGCTCTTTGGCTCCTTGCCAACTTTTAAACTAGAAAACCCCCAACTTCAGACCCCTGGATGCTCTCTCACTTAGTCTGCTTTAGACTTCACTGAGACAGCCTCTTGGTTAATAAAAGACTCCTTTTGAAATTCTAATTTGGGTTGGTGGTCCTTAATCTCACCCCATAACACTAGGAAGTTGGGTGGGTTAGAAACTAAAATGTAAGGGGCCTGCTAGTTGGTAGAAACTGGTAGGCACTTTACATACTATTTCTCTAACTCCTTGCAGTGGTTCTGTTAGTGGTAAGTTAGTTATCAGTATTGCCTGTGAAAACTCATTCCTTCCCCAAGGCGGGTTCTACTAGGGCTCAGAGGGGTTAAATGCAATTTCCAAGGGCACATGCCTGGTAAGAGGCAGCATGGTTATTCTAATTCAGGGTTCTCAGACACCAAAGCTCAGTTAGACTCTGAACCTATGCACATAGGGATGGGGAGTAACATTTGCCATGCTCCGGAGCTGGTCATCTCAATCTTGGCATTATTGCCATTTGGGGCCAGAAAACTCTTTGTTGTGGGGGTTGTCTTAGGCGTTGTGGAATTTTACCAGTAGTCTGAGCCTCCAGTCATGAGATTCCACTAGCGCCCCACTTGAAACTACCAAAAATGTCTTCAGGCATTTCCACTCATTCCCAGAGGTAGGGAGCACAATTACTCTGCTTGAGAAGCACTGCTTTACATATTCAGGATAAAGTGAAAGATGTTGATCAAGATCTGGTGATAAGTACTATCATGCTACAATTTCCTTCCTTGAGTTCTTTTTTTTTTAGAAAAAAATCTCACTTTGTCACCCTCAGTAGACTGCCCTGCCATCACAGCTCACAGCAACTTGAAACTCTTGGGCTTAAGCGATTTTCTTGCCTAAGCCTCCCAAGTAGCTGGGAATATAGGTGCCCACAACAAAGACCCACTATTTTTATTTTTATTTCTTATTTATTTATTTATTTTACAATTGGGGGAGGCTGTTTACTGAGCTCAGGACAGTACAAATGATGAAAATTTTCTTGTGAGAAACTGCATGAACACAGAACACCAGGCTTGCTGGGCAAAGGGGTCACTACTCGGTTTGGGAAGGAGGACGTATATTCCCGGGACCTTCGGATGGGAGTGGGGGCCTTAGCATTGGAGGCATGGGAGTTGGGGGGTGGACCCCAGGAGCTGAGGGTTGGACCCTAAGAGCTGGCAGTTGGATACAAGGAATTGAGGAGTGGACCCCCAGGGGCTGAGGTTGGATTCCTGGGGCTGAGGGGTGGACCCCTAGGGTGTGGGGGTGAACTGCATTAGTTGCGGGATGTACTCCAGGGGCCTGAGGATGAAACCCAGCTGATGGAGGAGGGTGGACCCCTGGAGCTTGGGGATGGACACTGGGAGCTGGGCGGTGAACCCCAGATGCTGTTCGGTGGACCACTGGTGCCAGGGAATGGACCCCAGGGGCTGGGGAGTGTGGACCCCACACGTGGGGGAAGTGGACCACTAGTGCTGGGGGGTGGACCCCAGGGGCTGGTGGAGGCAGTTGGGGAGGTCTTGGGGGCCCTGAGGGTACAAGTGCCCTGGGAGGGATTGGGGGCCAGACCAGGCCCCCAAGGAGGGGTAGTGGCAAAGACTCAGTCAATGGAGGCCAAGGAGGCAACCCATTCATCATTGAGGGTAGAGGCCGTTTCACCCAAGGAGGACCAGCAGGAAGGCTGGGTGGAGCTGGGGCTTCTCCATCTTAAAGTGGAACTGGAGGAAAAACAGCTTGGTTTCCCAATTCCAGTGAGTCCAAAACTTGCCTTCAGCCTTGTTGATCTCTCTGCTAGGTACCTTGAAGGCGATGGTCTCATAGGGCTTTGCAGCTAATAGCAAATATTGCCAGCACCGGTCTGGGGGCTCTATCCTCTGCTCATAGGCACACATGAATCAGTGGCAGGGCATGATGCCGTCAGCAATCTCAGGGTAGTCGATCTGGAAGAGAAGGCTCTGCTGGCCCATCTCTGAGTCCCTCTGCTTGGTCACTTTGTAGCCTGGGCGGCCAATCTTCACAAACTTCTTCACCTCTACCTTGACCTTCTTGGGGGAAGGGGCCTCCTTCGCCTTGTTGGCTGCTCGCTGGGCCAAGTTGGTTTGAAGCTTCTTTCCTTGGGTATGTACGAGATAGCTTCCCTCGTTGTGAAGCATGAGGCAGAAATTGCATTCACATGAACCCAGGTGGTTTTTCATAAAATATGGGTCCTTGTTGATGTCGGTGGCTTCCAGGGCCAGCTGCTGGAGGCGTTCCTGCCGGTTCCAGTTTCTCACATGAGGAGGCCATGCCCCCACTGCCAGTCTTGCCCCCTGGCCTATGCTGGAACTCCATGGTACTGGCTTCAGAGTTTCAGTAGACTGCTGTGTTACCTGCGCCCAAAGCCTTGCTACCGCTGCCTTCTCTCCCACCACCCTGATTTGGGTCCACGCACGCACGTTGGTGGCAAATCAAGCACGGAACCACTATTTTTACATATGAGGTCTCGCTCTGGCCAAGGCTTTCTCAAACTGGTGAGCTCAGGCAATCCATCCACCCCGGCCTCCCAGAATGATATTCTTAGAGGCGTGAGCCACTGTGCCTGGATCTATCTGTCACTTCTGAGCCTGAATTTAGTTAAGAGAGAAAGAATAGGACACAAAACAATAACAGGGGAAAACAAAACAGAGGGGAATATTGTCATTACACACACATGGAGAGAAAAACATACTCAGACATTCTGAGACACCAACCTGGTTTTGTTATGAGAAGAATTCTCCCACGACAGGATACCAGTGTCTCGGTGTTAAGTTCTTTGGAGATTCTGATGGGGATGCAGGGGAAAGAACTGCAGACGGAATGAATATTCAAGGGAGACCAGGACTCGCTCTGGTTGGCGGCCCAGCTAAACTTTACTGATTACCTTATATACTTTCCAACATTCAGTAAGAATTTAACACATATACAAAGAAGTCAAGTAACATTAGGAAGCAACCATTTAAGATTACAATTTAGTGTGAAGGCTGAGGAACACATATACAATTGATTTTGTTTAGAGTAAAACATTTTGGAGCCTGGCTGTCGGTCCTCGCTAGCCCAAGGTAAAGTTATGCATTATAATGCTAATGCAGGAGGAAGACAGAGAATAGAACCCAATGCTCCAAGTGCGGTCTGTCCATCCTCCAGCTTACACTTCAGCTGTTTCTCCACACCCCCTAGGGAGAGTCACTCTGCAATATACCTGCACATCAATAGGCAAATACAGAAGCTCAGACCCTCAAGGAAATGCTTCTCAGAAACAATCTCCTGAAGGAGCACATTGAGGCGAACTGCCATGTCTTGAGCAAAGGGATCTTATCTCCTACATTTCCCCCTTCTTAATTATTGCCTTGAACTGCTGCCATAGCCAAAAATACAGAGGTGTTTCGCTCACTTGTTTTCTTTACCTGTAAAAGTTCTTTTATGATCCAATAAAACACAAATCAAATTAGGCAAAACAAGAACAGAAAACCGGCAGAAGTTCCAAATAAAGTATAAATTTTATGTTTTGGATTTAGCTGAGCAATTCCTTCAGATATACCTTTTAAAATTTTATCTCCATTAATTTGTTTTAATTTTTGCTTAAAAGTATTATATATTTGATGCTGTAATGTAATTATATCAGCAGTTAAATTCTCATGATTTAGTAAATGTTTTTTGACTTTAAGGAAACAATATTTTATTATAAAGAACAGGGGTCACAGAAAAAGAAGAAACATTCCAATCATATTTTAATTTGACTTGTTTTTCTAAACTATACAATTGATCACCTAACAAAATTACTGTTTGTTCTAAATTAGCTAATTCGTTATGTATTTCAGTGTCAATCTGCTTTTGAGATACCCATAATTTTTCTGTATTGGAATGTCATTTAGATACAAATTTTTCAGTTTTCACAGACTCTGTGAGAGCTACTCCTTCAGCAGCAGCTTCTGCAGTGATAGCTATCAGTCCAAGAACTGAAATTATTAGAAGTCCGATGAATCTCTTCACTCTATTTGTCAGCTTCTGGGCTAGACTCGCTAGGATGGAAATGGTTGGAGATTCCTCCCATGGTCGCATCATTTTCACTGGAAGCCACACACCAGTTCTGGCTCGGAGTAGATAAATTCTATTTTGGGAAAAATTAAATTTCATAGATACATTAAAGCATGTGAACAATTGACATTTGCCTGGACAATGTATTTCTCCAGTAACTTCTTTCCAGGTAATATTTTCAACTAGCCAAACATAAGGAAGTTTTACACAAGCATAAGTAAAATGGGCTTCTTGTCATTTGAAATGAAAGGTATGCTGAAATTGATATCCAGATTTATGTGTATGAACACCTTTCTATGCATGTAATCTATATAAAGCTGCTCCAATTTTCTATAAATCAAGCTGCGATGGATAGCCATAAATACCTGGAGCAGGTGTTACAAAACCACTTTCTTTTCAAAAAAGTTCTTTTGATGAGGAATAAATTATATTAGTGGAATTTCTATAATAATTAAGATGACTAGAATTAGATTTTTCCATCACATAAGCTAAAGGTCTCCAGTCAGTGATGTATCCAAATTTAGTTTGTCTCAAAGCATATAAATAAGAGACTCAACATTTTGACCAGTGAATCCAATCAGTAATATCAGTAAACACATGTAACTTGCACTGAGGCAAATGAGGCAATAATGCATGCTGTTTTAAAATTAATTTAGTAAAAGTCATTGTAGTCAGTAAATACATTTCATGATGACCAGAATTATTTCTTAAACTAATCCACTGTTGTAAGCCAAAAGATAAGCAAGGAGGTTC
>NW_003852703.1:85804-94673 GCF_000181295.1 Otolemur garnettii
CCATCATTATTGTTTGGCGGGCCTGGGCTGGATTCGAACCCACCACCTTAGGTGTATGTGGCTGGCGCCTTAGCCGCTTGAGCCACAGGTGCCAAGCCAAAAGGTCAATTTTGTCATTACCTTTACTTAGTGGACCTGGTAAGTGGCTATGACTACGTATATGGGTTATATATAAGGGAAAATTTCGATTTCTAATTAATAATTGTAATGAATTAAATAATTGAAATATTTCTGATTGATCATTAGATAATGTAGTAGTTTCAATATTTTGAATTGTGTGAACAGAATATTTAGAATCTGAAAGAATTTTTAAGGAATTATTAGGAAAATCTTCTAATAATAAAACAATGGCAAATAATTTAGCCTTTTGTACAGACTGATAAGGAGATTGCTTAACCTTTTGTACAACTCCACATATATATCCCGCTTTTCCTTGTTTATTAGCATCAGTAAAACAGGTTAAGGCATCATTAATAGGTTGAGACATCACAATTTTAGGCAAAATCCAGGAAGTTTGTTTAAGGAATTGTATTCTTTTATCTGAGGGATATTCATTACTAATAACTCCTAAATAGTCAAGGAAAGTAATTTGCTAATCTTGTGACATCTTGAATATGTCATCAACTTTATTATTTTCTATGGGAATAACAATTTTATTTGGATCTTTTCCTACCATTTGACAAAGCCTTAGTCTCCCTTTAATAACTACATTAGCTATTTTTTCTACATAAGGCTGGAGTTTTTTAACAGCCTTTTGTGGCAGAAAACACCATTCAATAAAATTATTATTTTGAGTTAGCAATCCAGTAGGAGAATGTTCAGAAGGAAAAATATACAATATAAAATTTTCATTATTAGTAATTCGATCTAATTGTGATTCATGAATATGTTTTTCTAACTAAATTAGTTCCTTTTCAGCCTCAGGAGTTAAGGTCCTGGGACTGTTTAAGTCGGTATCTCCTTCTAATATTGAAAATAAATTAGTGAGAGAGTAAGTGGGAATTCCTAAGGAAGGACGTACCCAATTAATGTCACCTAATAATTTTTGAAAATCATTTAATGTTTTAAGAGAATTTCTTCGAATCTGCACCTTTTGGGGGATAATTTGTTCTGCAGTTATTTTGTAACCTAAGTATCTCCACGGATCATTTCTTTGAATTTTTTCTGATGCTACATGTAGGCCATATTTATTAAATAATAAGCAAGCAGTTTGAACAATATAATTAAGAGTGTGCTGATCTAAATGAGCAAATAAAATATCATCCATATGATAGTAAATACCATCTGGAAATTGAGATTCCAATTTTCTTAAAGGTTGTTGTACATATATTTGACATATAGTAGGGCTATTTAACATACCTTGTGGCAAAACCTTCCACTGAAAACGTCTTTTGGGGGAACTACGATTAAAGGAAGGAATGGAAAATGCAAAGTGATCAGAGTCAGCATCTGTTAATGGGATGTCAGAAAAACAATCTTTTAAATCAATAATAATAATATGATAATTTTTAGGAATTAGAGTTGGATTAGGAATTCCAGTTTGTAAAGGACCCATAGGTTGAATTATAGCATTTATTTTTCTAAGATCAGTTAACATTCTCCATTTGTCTGATTTCTTTTTTACTACAAAAACTGGAGAGTTCCAGGAAGAATGTGAAATTTTGATATGATTTAATTCTAATTGTTCATTAACTAATTCATCAAGTGCCTCAAGTTTTTCTTTAGGCAAGGGCCACTGCTCCACCCAGATAGAGGTGTTTGATTTCCAAGTTAAAGGTACAGTAAGGCGCTTAGCAGTGACCCTTACTGAAAAGGCTCAGGAAGAATTGGAAACCCAAATCCAGATTTATCACTGCCTTTTCTTGTAATGGGTTTCCTTTTTGACTGAGTAGATTGAATTGGATTAAAACCCATATCAAACATCAAGTTTTTTACAGTAGAAGGGACATTAGGAATTGTAATCATAGCTCCCCACTGTTGTAATAAATCTCTGCCCCAAAGAGTAAGTGCAATAGGAGCAGCATAAGGCTTAATTGTAGCTGGCTGTCCATCAGGGACTTGACAAGTTTAAAGTTTCTACACTTTGTTCTATATTAGACATAGTAGTTAACCCTACAAAAGTGGCTTGAACTTTTTGTTTTTTCCAAGAAGATGGCCAACCAAACTTAGCAATTATGGAAACGTCGGCTCCAGAATCGACGAGCCCTTCAATTTCAATTTTATCTTGAAATAAAACTTTACATCTAGGCCTAGAATCATTAAGAAAAGTATGCCAAAAAACATGAGCTCCTGTACTTCCAAAACCTCCTGTTCTATCAACTGGGGCGGACTTTCCCTTAAAATAAGGAAGCAGTAACAATTGAGCAATACATGGCCCAATGGTTAGTGCTACCGGTTGAGACATAGAAACCATAACATAAATTTTTCTTTCATAATCTGAATCAATGACTCCAAGATGAACAAACAATCCTTTAACTGTAGAACTGCTTCTACCAATAATTAAACCAACAGAATCTTTAGGAATTGGACCATAAACTCCTGTAGTCAAAGTATATGGAGTATCTCTGGGTGTTAGAGTTATCTTTTCTACTATGGGTAGATCTAAAGCAGCACTGTCACGAGTAGCATGAAAAAGATCAGTAACCAGAGTTTTAGCTGGGTGTTGCTGTGAAATAACATCAGAGGCTTTAGCCTCCAGCTTTGTAATGTTATTAGTAGCTGGGACAAAAGTCTCCTGCAGAGTGGAAATGCCATTAGATTTTGAGATGTTTATGTTTCGGGTGATGGCTGAACTGAGGTTGCCGTCACTTCTGTGGCTACTGGAAAAGTTTTGGCTACAGTAGTACCCATTTTGTTCTCCTGGCTCTGCCCTACGTGCTGTTACCCGAATAATAGGCCTAGTTAGACCTAAGCTGTTAGAACTTGCAGGTGGCGGGGGTAAAGTAGAAGAGTTACAGGGACCCCCCAATTCATCTAGCAACCTGATATTTTTAGGGTTGGGAAAAACAGCTCTTTTAATGCAGGTGGACTCATATGTCCGATATTCGACAACTGGAAGTTGAACGGCAGGAGGCGGAGGCCGCTGAGTTACTAAGGGAGTTGGTCTGCTCCTCTCTGGAGATGGTGGATGTGATCTGAGTGGCTTAGGGGCCTCTGCCATGGAGAGAGGAGGAACAAAGGGAGGAGGCTGTGGCGGCGGGAAAAGCTGCGAAGTGGGTAGAGGAGGAAAAGCCGGAGTGGGTAAAGAGGATGGAATTATCATATCTAAAAGAGATTCAGGAGGTGCAGAAGGTTGAGTTTTAGTCTTTTCCATCATATCATAACATTTTTTAATAAAACTTTTAAGTTCAATCATTTTATCCTGTAAAGAGTGGGTAGATGAGGAAGAAGACAAAACATTAATGTCATTTTCATTGTCCCCTTGTGAAGAGCACTCATCTAAGGAGTCTTCTGCATTATCAGCTTTCTCTTTCTCACTGTGATTGAGTGTTGGATCCTCAGTTTTGTCTGAGACAGAAAGTTTAATAAGATCTGCCTCGGCACCTGCAGGAGCTGGAGAAGTAGGCGGCTTAGGAACTTTACTTTTGGTGCCTACAAAAGACTGTAAAGCTAACTTAACCAAATGGTAAACAGCCCAAATATCTTTATTTATAATATTGCCTTGCTGGTGATGGTGTTTCATTTCTTCGCCGACTTCCTCCCAAACAGTCAAATTTAATTGATTATGGGAATCAGGAGTAAACCAATGGCAACAATTTCTTATGGTGGCAAATAAGCGGCGAAAAGAGTTAGTCTTAACAGTAATTCCCATAGTATTTAGAAGATTTTTAAGCAATTGAATGTATTCATCCTCAATAACCGAGGAGGAGTTACCCATGCTGAATGATCCCTTCTACCTGTCCAAAGCCTGAGTATTTCTAAGTCTCAGCAACTCTTTGGATTCCGAAAGTTCCAGTTTACTAACCTCAAGGTCGGTTGAACAGATGCTCCACGAACAACTTGAACAGGTCCTCGGTCCAGCCGTGGAACCCTGCTCGCTGCGCCAAATCTCGGTGTTAAGTTCTTTGGAGATTCTGATCGGGGACGCAGGGGAAAGAACTGCAGACAGAATGAATATTCAAGGGAGACCGGGACTCGCTCTGGTTGGCGGCCCAGCTAAACTTTACTGATTACCTTATATACTTTCCAACATTCAGTAAGAATTTAACACATATACAAAGAAGTCAAGTAACATTAGGAAGCAACCATTTAAGATTACAATTTAGTGTGAAGGCTGAGGAACACATATACAATTGATTTTGTTTAGAGTAAAACATTTTGGAGCCTGGCTGTCGGTCCTCGCTAGCCCAAGGTAAAGTTATGCATTATAATGCTAATGCAGGAGGAAGACAGAGAATAGAACCCAATGCTCCAAGTGCGGTCTGTCCATCCTCCAGCTTACACTTCAGCTGTTTCTCCACACCCCCTAGGGAGAGTCACTCTGCAATATACCTGCACATCAATAGGCAAATACAGAAGCTCAGACCCTCAAGGAAATGCTTCTCAGAAACAATCTCCTGAAGGAGCATATTGAGGAGAACTGCCATGTCTTGAGCAAAGGGATCTTATCTCCTACACCAGTGCAAGCAGCTATGGCAAGTCACCCAGACCTTGGCCCGTTAGCAAGGCACAGACTCTGAAAAGCTGCCGTCACAGAGTGTAGTTAATAGGGAATACCAGAATCCTCTGAATGTCCAGGGTAGTGGAAGGCATAGAGTGGCATTGGACTACAGAAATTAAATCATTATGCCCTGGAAAATAATAGTAACGATATTTAGCTCTATCTGGTTATTTAAAGGAATGTGGTCGGGTATCACTGTAATTGAACAACATATAAGGTAATTATAATTTTTGGAAATAATTATTGTACCTGACATTTTGACATTTTAAACTAACACTTCGTAGATTCCTGGCTCCTAAAAAATATTTCATTATAGAATGGATAAAAAAGTGGTGACCACTGAAGAATGTATATTACAATCTCAAATTGTTAGGAGGGCCATCCAATCAACTGCATATTTCAACACTCATCTAAGAGATAGGTGGGAATCTCTGATTATTCTTTAGTGGGTATTATTATAATCTTGGCTCTAGCAATCCAGTGGTGAGCATTCTTATGCCCACTTTACAGATGGGGCAGATGGGCTGAGAGAAAGTGTTACCTGTTTCATCCTCCTGTCCCAGGCCTCTGCATGGAAAGTAGCTCCAAAACACCCTGCAGCAAGACACTGCACTTACTGGGGACGCGAGGGTCCCATATCTCTTTACCTAAGGAGACAGCAGGGCACAGAGTCCTAAAGTGGGAATGAGGAGATTGGACCTGGGATCCGTTCATCTCCCCACACCCAGAGCAGATCAATCGCTCCACCTTCAGCTGAGTCCCAAACTCCTGAAAGCAGGAGCCTGCTCTTCTCACCAGATGATGTTGGTCTCTCAGAAAAGTTGTCTGAAAAGGTGATCCTGGTTGGTGTTATGATGTCAGGTTTCTGTGGTGAGCGCCATCTGCAGGCTGGTCTTTGACATTTAAACAGCCTCAAGCTGCAGGGAGGAGCAAGATGGCCAACAGGTACCAGCTTCCAACAGAAGCTCCCATCCAGATGGAAGGATAAAGTCCAGAAAAAAACCAACAAAGTTGAAGACTAGGAGCCCAGCTGAGAGAGAAGAAAGACATCTGCAGAACATCTCTGCTAAAGCAAGTTGTGTCTCCTAGAAAGCAACCTACAGGTACATAATACATCCCGAAGGAAGGATATCTGACCCACCCCCCCAAGAAAGGTGTGTTTTTTCTCTTTGTCTGCTCCTGTGAGTTTCCTACAGTCCAGCAGTGAACCGAGGACTTATTATCTCACCCCACGTGTGAGAGCTACAGAAAGAGGGGTCTAGTCCTCTAGAGGGACCCTGTTGAGACTCTAAACACCCTCTAGCTAGGCAGAAAAATAGAAATAACGCTGCATGACCATTTTGAATTCCCAGTCCACCCTTCCCCGCTTGCCTGCAGAGACAGTGAGAAAAGGCCCAAGAGTAGCATCCCTTCACCCACGGGGACCAAGCACCCTGTCCCGGCCCTGCAGCCGGAAAACTGCTAGAGCTGTGTGTTCCCCCCAGCTGCCACTCGGCCACCACCCCTGGGCATCCCAGTGGGGAGTGCTGAGGATTATTCGACCCGCCTGTCCCCCTAGGCTGCTGCCATTTGGCCGCAATCCCCTGAGCACCGGAGTGGGGCACCCCAGGACTATTTGACCTGCCCACCCCCACCCCCACCCCCGCACAGCTACCACTTCCTGGCCTCTCATCAGCACCTGAGTGGCCGAGGACTTTTCTACCGGCAGGGTTGCTGCTACTTGGCTGCCTCCCTGGGCACCTGATTGGGGCACACTGAGGACTGTTTGAGCTGCAGCTGTTGCCACTTGGCAGCCACTCCAGGGCACCTTAGGGAGGTGCACCCAGGATGGTTTTACCCATGTGTCCCCTGCATAGCCGAGACTGCTCAGCTGCCAACCCTGGACACTTGAGCAGGCACGTGGAGGATTATTCCAATCGCACACCCCCCTAAGCTGCCGCTGCTTGGCCGCAGCCCTCTGGGCACCCGAGCAGGGTACCCCAAGACTGTTTGACCCACATTTCCTCCACTCAACTGCTGCTTTACGGCTGCCCCAGGCACCCAAGTTGAAAGACTGTCCAATTTGCAGGGCGCCTGCTGCTTAGCTGCCACTGCCAGCACCCAAGCAAGGCGTGCACAGGACTGTTGGACCCACGCATCCTCTGCATAGCCGCTATTACTCAGCGGCCAATCCCGGTCACCTGAGTCAGGCATGCAGAGGACTGTTTGAACTGAGTGTCCCCCTAGGCTGCCGCCGCTTGGCCGCAGCCCCCTGGGCACATGAGAGGGATGCCCCCGGACTATTTGACCCGTGCAACGCCAGCACAGCTATCGCTTTACGGCTGCCCCCAGGCACCCAAGTGGCGGAGGACTGTTTGACCCGAGCGGCTGCCGTTGCTTGCCCAGTGCCCCCAGACACCCGAGGGGGGCACCCCTAAGGCTGTTTGACCCGCTAGGTCACTGCCCCTGGGCACCTATGCAGGGAGCACCCAGGACTGTTTGATCTGTGTGGCTGCAGGTGATTGGTAGCTGCCCCAGGGAACCTGAGAGGGGTGTTCCCAGCACTGTTCCACCGCACGGTTCCCGTGGCTGCCGCAGCTGGGCCACTGCTCCCCAGGCACCCAAGTGGGAAGCCCTGAAGACTGTTAGGCAAGCGCGTCCCCCTGCAGCAGCTGCTGGTCCCCCTAGGCTGCCACCTCTCGGCCGCAGCCCCCTGAGCAACCAAGCTGGGCACTCCAAGGAATATTCAACCTGTGTGTCCCCCGCAGCTACCACTGCTTGGCCGCTGCCTCCCAGATACACCAGCCAGCGGGGCGCCCCAGGACTCTTTGAGCTGTGCACTCCTTGCGCACCTGCCGTGTCATGGCTACTCCCAGGCACCTGAGTGGTGGAGGACTATTCGACCCGCAAGGCTGCTGCCACTTGGCCACAACCCTTAGATTCCCGAGTGGGACACCCTTAAGACTGTTTGCCCCGCTTGGTCACCACCACTGAGTACCTGAGCAAGGTGCACCCAGAACTGTTTGACCTGCACAGCTGCTGCTGATTGACAGCTGCCCCAGGAAACCTGAGGGGGCACTCCCAGCACTGTTTGACCCACACGTCCCCTGTGGCTGTCATCACCCCCCAGACCCAAGTGGGGTGCTTGAGGACTGTTTGACCTGCAGGTCCCCCAGAAGCTGCTGCTGCTTGGCCACCATACCTGGGGCACCTGAATGGGCCCCCAAGGACTATTTGACCTGATTCAGATGCACCAAGGACTGTTTGACGAGTGCATATCCTTAGGCTGCCGCCACTTGGCCACAACCCCTTGGGCACCCGAGCCAGGCGCCCTGAAAACTGTTCGACCAGCGCATTACCCTGCAGTGGCTGCCACTTGACCACAATACCCCCGGCACCTAAGCGAGGCACCCTGAAGATGGTTTGACCTAGCATCCCCCTTGAGCTCCCGCCACTTGGGTCTTCACCAGTGGCAGTCACAGGCTGAAGGGTTTGGGGATAGGCTCAAAAATGTGCAAACTCATCATGGGGAGGAATCAATGGAAAAACTCTGGTAATCAGAACAACCAGGGCAGATCAAGTCCCCCAAAGAAGGATGGCGCAGAAGCATTTGAAGATCCCATCCACAAGCAAATGGCTGAGATGTCAGAAATCGCGTTCAGAATTTGGATAGCAAATGAGATTTACAGAATGAAAGAAAAGAGGCAATTAGAATTTCAAGAAATTATTCAAAAGATATCTCAAGAAATTATTCAAAACATGTCTCAAGAATCCAATGATTTCAAAGATAAAATGACCAAAGAGTTTGAAACACTGAGGCAAGAGGTTGCAGCCCTCAAGGATCTGAAAGATACCGTGGAATCCCTCCATAACACAGTGCAAGACACAGAAGAAAGGAAATCTGACATTGAAGACAAAGCCTTTGAAAAAACCCAGGTGCACAAAGACTAAAAGAAATGGAGAGCAAAAACAGATCTCACTCTCAGAGAGCTCTCGGATAATTTGAAGAAAACTAATATTCGCCTCATAGGAATACCTGAAGGTGATGAAGTTGCTTCACAAAACACAGAGGCTCTTTTTCATGAAATTATAAAAGAGAACTTTCCAGACATGCCAAGAGATTCTGAAATTCAGACAGCAGATAGTTTCAGAACCCCGGCACAACTCAACCTGAACAAGACATCCCCCAGGCACATCATAATTAACTTCACTAAAGTTAATATAAAAGAG
>NW_003852703.1:94957-96088 GCF_000181295.1 Otolemur garnettii
AATCCTCCACCACAAAAGTAAACCAACTCAGAAACTTTTGATCACATTCCAACTTCCACAGTGGCAAAAGGATTAAAAATGTCTACTGGACTTTCGAGCAACTTGATGCCCAAAATTCTACCAGGCTTATCAATAATTTCAATCAATGTGAATGGCTTAAATTGTCCTCTAAAGAGACACAGATTGGCTGATTGGATACAGAAACTCAGACCAGACATCTGTTGTATACAGGAATCTCACTTTACCTTAAAAGATAAATATAGACTCAGGGTGAAGGGATGGTCATCTATATTCCAGGCTAATGGAAAACAGAAAAAAGCAGGTGTTGCAATTTTATATGCAGATACAATAGGGTTCAAATCAAAAAAAGTAACCAAAGATAAAAATGGCCACTTTATATTTGTTAAGGGCAATACTCAGTATGATGAGATCTCAATTATCAATATCAATGCACCTAACCAAAATGTACCTCAATTTATAAAAGAGACTTGAACTGGTATAAGCAACTTGATCTCTCCCAGCTCCATCATAGTTGGAGATTTCAACACTCCTTTGGCAGTGTTGGACAGATCCTCCAAAAAGAAGCTGAGCAAAGAAATCTTACATTTAAATTTAACTATTCAAATTTTGGACCTAACAGATATCTACAGAACTTTTCATCCTAACAAAACTGAATACACATTTTTCTCATCTGTCCATGGAACTTACTCCAAAATTGATCACATCTTAGGTCATAAGTCTAACCTCAGTAAATTTAAAAGAATAGAAATTATTCCATGCATCTTCTCGGACCACCACGGAATAAAAGTTGAACTCAGTAACAACAGGAATTTGCAGTGTCATACAAAAACATAGAAGCTAAATGACATTATGCTGAATGATAGGTGGGTCAGAGATGAGATCAAGAAGGAAATTACCAAATTTTTGGAAAAAAATGATAATGAAGATACGAGTTACCAAAACCTCTGGGACATTGCAAAGGCAGTCCTAAGAGGGAAATTTATAGCACTGCAAGCCTTCCTCAATAGAATAGAAAGAGAAGAAGTTAACAACTTAATGGGACATCTTAAACAACTGGAAAAGGAAGAACATTCCAATCCCAAACCCAGCAGAAGAAAAGAAATAACCAAA
>NW_003852703.1:97845-109226 GCF_000181295.1 Otolemur garnettii
CTATTGAGACCTGATCAAACTAAAGAGCTTCTGCACAGCCAAGAACACAGTAAGTAAGGCAAGCAGACAGCCCTCAGAATGGGAGAAGATTTTCGCAGGTTATGTCTCCAACAAAGGTTTAATAACCAGAATCCATAGAGAACTTAAATATATTAGCAAGAAGAGAACGAGTGATCCCATTTCAGGGTGGGCAAGAGACTTGAAGAGAAATTTCTTTGAAGAAGATTGGTGCATGGCCTACAGATATATGAAGAAATGCTCTCCATCCATAGCCATCAGTGAAATGAAGATCAAAACTACTTTGAGATATCACCTCACTCCAGTAAGATTAGCCCATATCACAAAATCCCAAAACCAGAGATGCTGGCATGGATGTGGAGAAAAGGAAACACTTCTACACTGCTGGTGGGAATGTAAACTAATACATTCCTTTTGGAAAGACATCTGGAGAACACTTAGAGAACTAAAAATAGACCTTCCGTTTTACTCTACAATTCCTTTATTAGGTATATTCCCAGATGACCAAAAATCTCATTACAACAAAGATATTTGTATCAGAATGCTTATTGCAGCCCAATTCATACTTGCCAGGTCATGGAAGAAGCCCAAGTGCCTATCAACCCACGAACGGATCAACAAACTGTGGTATATGTATACCATGGAATACTATGCAGCCATAAAGAAAGATGGAGACTTTACGTCCTTCATGTTCATATGGATGGAGCTGGAAAATGTTCTTCTGAGCAAAGTATCACAAGAATGGAAGAGAAAGTATTCAATGTACACACCGCTATTATGAAATTAATTTATACCTTTTATATGAAAGCTATAACCTAATAACAGCCCAAGAATATGGGGAGGGGGGAGGGAGAGGGGAGGGGGTAATGGGTGGAGGGAGGGGGACTGGAAGGATCACTTCTGTGGTTTATCTTACAAGGGTACAAGTTAACCTTTCTAAGAGTAGAATATGAACGCTTTGGCACAAAAACTAGGTAAATGACATGAAGGCTATGTTAACCAGTTTGATGAAATGTTTCAAATTGTATGTGAAAACACCACACTGTACCCCAGAAGTGCATTAATGTACATAGTTACCATTCAATAAAAAAAAAAATTTGAACAGCCTCTGGGCTCGGTGCCTGTGACTCAAGAGGCTATGGCGTCAGCCATATACACCTAAGGTGACGGGTTTGAATCCAGCCCGGCCCGCCAAACAACAATGACTACTGCAACCACATACACACACACAAAAAAAATAGCTAGGTGTTGTGGCGGGCACCTGTGTTCCCAGCTAATTGGGAGGCTGAGGCAGGAGACTCACTTGAGCCCAGGAGTTGGAGGTTGCTGTGAGCTGTGATGCCACAGCACTCTACCCAGGGGGACAGCTTGAGTCTCTGGAATCCTCATATGCTGATTAGTGAGTTTTAAATGAGAAAAGTGAGTGAACAGCTCATGTCTTCTCCCTTCAAGATTTTTGGGAGTGATTCAGCTCTGTTGGCCCAGTGGTTAATGAGCAGGCCACACATATCAAGGCTGGTGGGTTTGAACCCGGCCCAATGCTGCTAAACTACAATAAAATAGCTAGGCATTATAGCAGGTGCCTGTAGTACTAGGTGCTTAGGAGAAGGCAGCAAGACCATCGCTTAAGCCCTAAAGTATGAGGTTGCTGAGAGCTGTGACGCCTCAACACTGTACCCAGGGTAACAAAATGAAACTCTGTCTCTAAAAAATAGAAAAAAAGAATTTTGGTAGTAAGCTGTCCTTGAGGGGCACATCACCTACTCTGCTCTCAGGGGTGGACCTTTCAGTAAGCACCACAGTTTTACTCTCCCAAGTTTCACTAGCTCCTTAACTCTTTCTAAGGTTTTGTTTCACAATGCTGGCTTGGATCTTTAAGACCCCCCCATACCCTCCTCCTCTTAGTGTGAGCTCTAAACTAACTTAGAATCAGGACCAAAGGAGAGGAGAAGAATGCAATGACTTCACTTCTTATAAAGGTGATGCTGAAGAATGTGACATAAATTTGCTGCCACATGGGTTTCCTAGGAATCAACTCTAGACTTGGACAGACTTTTCCACCCAGCAATGCTGTATTGGGATAGTCTCAAAGGTCAGGGACTGCACTGCATCCTACCTGCTGTCTGCTGAAAGAGCCTTTGTGAGTGTGCCCTAGGAAAGTCATTTACTACCTAAAGTCTATGCCTAGAGCAGGAGAAGGTGTTTCAGGATAATCAACTACTTTTCAATGTGAATAAATTCCTCTTGACTGAATTGTATACTCATCAAGCAACCTGCTTAATAGACAGCTATCCACATGACTCAGGGAACTGTCTGTAGACACAGCCTTTCTGTTCCTTAACAGGAGTGATTGCACAGAAAGACAATGACCGAGACAATGGGGATTGTCAAAGAGATACGAATTTACTTCAGAAGATAAATCAACTGGGAGGGGGAGGCACAGATTGCCTCAAATTCCTCTCCTTGATTAGTAAGATTGAGGGGTTTTTATGGAAGTGAAAATCAATAATGCATACAGAAAGTGAACCCCAATGCATGTTTTGGGTGGAGTTCAGGGCATGCAAGCGCAGTGAGGAACCATGCTAGTAGATACATAACATAAACAGAAATTGGTGGGCAAATCCCTCCCCAGAGTGGAGTTTTTTGTATTATAAGGAGGTAGAAGTTAATCATTCTTTTAGCCTTGAGAGCAGGCTCAGGGGCTCTTGAGCACAATCTTTAGTGGTCTATCACTTACCCTGTCTTTCTCTGGACAATCTGGCAGAGGAAAGCGCTATGGTAAACTCAGGGCTATAGGGAGGTTCTGCTGTTCCTTGGAAAAACTCAAAACAATTGCCTCAGGGTACAGAGACTTACAAAGTTCTGTTCAGCAGTTTGTACTGAGACCTCTCTGAGTTTTCTCTGCTTTTCCCAAGACTGCTGTTGCTAGGTCACTGGAGATAACCTAACTAACGTTCGCTGTTTTATCCCTGTCAAGTCAAGGCCACTTAACTGCCTGCTTCAGTTCTGAGGTAAACACTGAAAACTCCTTTTGGAATATGAGGGAACTTAGACCTTTGAGAATTATAAAATTTTCATTATAAAGCTGGTTATCTTTGTGAATAGGTCTGTTGGTGGATATATGCTTTCTTTCTCAAGTGTAAATGCTTAGGAGTGAAATGGCTGGAATACATGACAGATGTAAGGCTAACATCATAAGAAGGTGGCAGGCTGTTGCCAAGTGTTTGCACCATTTTTCATGGCCATCAGAAGTGTATGAAAATTGTGTTCTCCAGAAACTTGCCAATGCCTGGAGTGGTCAGTCTTTTCAATAATGGTCATTATCCAGGAATGTAATAATATAGTTTTCATTTTTCTGTCCCCAAGGATGAATGGTATTGAACATATTTTCATGTGCTTATTTGATATTTGTATATTTTCTTTAGTGGAGTGTCTATTCAAATATTTAACCCTTTTGTGTACTAGAGTATCTATTTTTTTATGGACTTTTATAATATATTCTATTTTCTGCATATAACTCATTTATTAGATATATGATTTTCGATTTTTTTCCATCATGCATTGTTTTGTTTCATTTTCCTAAGTATGTCCCGGGAAGATGCAAAGCTTTCACTTTGAAGATGTCCATTTTATAGATTTCCTCAATTATGGATAGTGATTTTGTTGTCTCTTTTATATAATGTTCCCTTAACCCCAAGTCATAGGATTTTGTCCTATATTTTCTGCAAGCAGTTTTTTCTGCTTATGTTTTAAGTTGAGATCTATAATCCATTTGAGGTTAAGTTTTGAATATGATATGGTATATAGATCACAATTTACCTTTGTGAATATGGATATTCACTTATCCCCGCCAAATTTTATTTTATTTTATTTTATTTTGAGACAGAGCCTCAAGCTGTCCCCCTGTGCAGAGTGCCATGGCATTACAGCTCACAGCAACCTCCAACTCCTGGGCTCAAGCGAGTCTCCTGCCTCCGCCTCCCAAGTAGCTGGGACCACAGGCACCCGCCACAACGCCTGGCTATTTTTTGGTTGCAGCCGTCATTGTTGTTTGGCGGGTCCGGGCTGGGGATTCGAACCCGCCACCTTAGGTGTATGTGGCTGGCGCCTTAGCCGGTTGAGCTATAGGCGCCGAGCCATCCCCGCCAAATTTGTTGAAAAGCCTATCTTTCTTATCATTTACCTTTGTGGTTTTCCTAAATATCAGTTGTCTCTATAGGTGTGAGTCTATTTCTGGATTCTTCATTCTGTTATATTTGTCTACTCTTCTACTATGATCTGTAGTGTACTGTCTGGATTACAGTAGGGGTATAGTGTATGAATTGGTGTTTTTTATTTTGTTTTGTATTTTCTGAGAAAGAGTCTTACTCTGTGGCCCAGGCGTAGAGTACCATGGCGTCAGCCTAGTTCATAGCAACGTCGAACTCCTGGATTCAAGCACTGGTCCTGACTCAGCCTCCCAAGTAGCTGGAAATACAGACACCCATGATAATGCCTGGCTAAGTTTTTCTATTTTTAGTAGAGATGGGGGTTTCACTCTTGCTCAGGCTAATCTTGAACTCCTGACTTCAATTGATCCACCCACCTTGGCATCCAAGAGTGTTAGGGTTAAAGGTGTGAGCCCACTGTGTTCAGCCGGAAGTCAGGTAGTGTTTATCTTCCATCTTTGTCCTTTTTCAAAGGTATTTTCATAGTTTAGGTCCTTTTTATTTTTACATGAATTTTTTTTAGCAGTTTTTGGCTGGGGTAGGGTTTGAACCTGCCACCTCTGGTATATGGGGCCAATGTCCTACTTCTTCAGCCACAGGCACTGCCCTTGTTTACATGAATTTTATAATGAGCAAGCATGTGAATTTCTTTACCAAAATGTATGTTAGGATTTTTCTTGAGGCTTCAGTAAAGCTATAGTTTACATTAATTATAGTACATATCTTAACAACACTATCTTCCAACTCATGAAGACATTTTGCCTCTCTATTTACTTACATCTTTATTTTCTCTCACCAGTGTTTTGTAGTGTTCAATGAACAGGTAATTCACATGTATGGACAGACTGTTCCTTAATATTTCACAATTCTTGTTGAAACTATAAATGGTAATATTGTTCATTACAGTTTTCATGCATTTTATTTTCATTGTGCTATCAGCAGCCAAATATTTAACAATGTCTGGTGAGGAATGCTGGAGGTTGAAATTTTAGGCTACTTATCATAGGAAGAAAAAGGTAATTGATGCTTGCTTAACTTGTGCTTGCCTGTGTTTTCTTGTCAGCTTTTATATTTTTTGTCAATAATTTTAATATGTATTTTTATTGCACTATGCATTCCTGTTTTTTGAATATTTACGTGGCAATTCTATTTTTTTTTCAGATTATTATGTGGGTACCTATATTTTGGTGACATAGTTTGCTCTTATATTGTTAAAGTCAGAGTGTGTCCTTCACCCAGAAAGTATAATATACATGAGCAATATACCCACTGGGTGGGAATTTACCAATCCCCTTTTATCCCTCCCCCACTTGAATTTCATTGATTTCTGCTTTCATATTATCATATACATGTTGATAAACTCAGTCCAATTTAGTAGTAAGTACATGTGGTGTTTGTTTTTCCATTCTTATAGTTCCATCACTGAGAAGAGTGGTCTCCAATTGCATCCAGGTTGTTACAGAAGACACTAGATCTCCATGTTTTTATGGCTGAATAATATTCCACAGTATACATATACCACAATTTATTAATCCATTCATGTATTGAAGGGCACTTGGGTTGTTTCCATGGCTTTGAAATTGGAAACTGTGCTGCTATAAACATTTGGGTGCAAGTGTCTTTATGATAAAATAATGTTATTGGCAATGTACTGAAATGAGGGAGTAAAATGTTCTAGAGACAAATCTACAAATAACTTCTTGAAAAATTCATTACTGAAATAGTTTAAGTAGATTTCAACTGCATATTTGACATCAGAATTGCATCTATTGAATGGTGATGTATTTCTTCTTTATACCCGGGATTCCACCTATATAAATTCCTGCGGTCTTGGGAGGTGAGATCCATGTGGGATGGAGCAGGTGTATAGGTATGTATGAATGTGTTTATTGCCGAAGTTGCCAGGAATGTTTATTGTAAGGGATAATGAGATTATACTATGCATCATGTCAGTCTTATTCCATTCCTAGCACAAATTAGCAATGTAAACTGAGAGAAAAAGTCAAGCTTTTAAAGAATGAAAGTTACTTTTCTTCAGTCTTACTGAGGACTAAAACCCAGGAGAGCCTTGCAGAGTTTGTGTTAGACTGTTCCAAAGCAATGTTTCAGACCCAAGTTTGTTTATAAGTGGTGACAGTTCTGCATGTGCTCCAAAGTTATATCAAACATGCTCAAAAGCTACATGAGTGTAAAATCTTGTCAAAAACTGGATTCAAGGGTACATCTGGTTATAGATTACAGAAACATAGTCATTAATTCTGTCAGGCATTGTATCATGTATAGGAAAAGACAAGGGCTATAATCATAGAACTTACATTTTTCTTGTTTGTTTAGCACTGTATATTCTTGGGATTAAAGAGGTGAAAAGCTCCAGCCCTTGAGGAATTTTGTAGGGGGTAACAAATATAGAAATACATAATTATAAAAAGTGTGACTACACAGTAACCAAGTATGTGTAAAAAGTATAAAATCAAGTATCAGTGTTTCTCTACGGGATCCTAAGGGGGAAAGTAGTAGATGTTTCATTAAAGGTTCCTGAGAAAAATTATATTATATGTTTTTTAAGGTTTTTTTATTGTTTGGGATTCATTGAGGGTAAAAAGAATGAGGTTACACTGATTGCATTTGTTAAATAAAGTCCCTCTTATAATTGTGTCCCTCCCCAAAGTGGTGTGCCATACACTGTGACTCCCAATCCCCCTCCCTCCTCCTGTCTCCTCACTTGCTCATTACCCTAACCCCCACTTGTATTAGCTTATCTACTGCCTTCATTTTAGAATAGAGTACATTGGATTCTTGCTTGTCCAGTCTTGTGATGCTTTACTTAGAAGAATGTGTTCCACCTCTATCCAGGTTAATACAAAAGATGTAAAGTCTCCATCTTTTTAGTGGCTGAATAGTATTCCATGGTATACATACACCACAGGTTATTATTTTTTCCTTTTTTTTTTACAGTTTTTTTGGCTGGGATTGGGTTTGAACCTGCCACCTTCAGCATATGGGGCCAGCGCCTATTCCTCTGAGCCACAGGCACCGCCCAATACACCACAGGTTATTAATCCATTCCTGGGTTGGTGGGCACTTAGGATGTTTCCACATTTTGGCGATTGTAAATTCAGCTGTGATAAACAGTTTAGCATAAATGCCGTTCTGAGAAAAGGATTTTTTTTTTTTTTATTCTGAGTAGATACCTAGTAATGGGATTGCAGGATCAAATGGGAAGTCTAATTTGAGTTCTTTGAGGATTCTCCATATATATTTCTAAAAGATTGTATTAGTTTGCAGTCCCACCAGCAGTGTAAGAATGTTCCCTTATCTCCATGTCCATGCCAGCATATGCAGCCTTGAGACTTCATGATGTGGCCCATTCTCACTGGTGTTAGGTGATCTATCAAAATAGTTTTGATTTGCATTTCTCTGATGATTAAGGATGGTGTTTCATATGTTTGTTAGCCATTTGTCTGTCTTCTTTAGAGAAAGTCTGTTTATCTCTCTTGCCCAGTGACATATGTATGGGACTGTTAGGGTTTTTTTGTTGTTGTTGTTAATTTGAGTTCTGTATAGATCCTTGTTCTCAATTTTTTGTCTGATTCATAATATGCAAGGTTTGAAGGTTGTCTGTTTGCTTTGGTTGTTGTTTCCTTAGCTACACAGGAGCTTTTTCAGTTTAATTAAGTCCCATTTGGCCTGATTATCTTCCCTTTGTAGAAATAAAGTAATGATGCAATGATGCCCATCTCCAAGAGTACGGCTTGGAGGATTTGAAGAGAAAAAGCCTGAAAATAAAAGCCTACCACATAAAGGATGTGGAATTTTATAGGGCCTCAACAAATAAATGTTAGTTCTCCATTTCATCTTTGTTTCCTTCATTCCATCATTGTGATTCCTGTGACATTAACATAATAGCATGGCTACCAAAGAGAATACTGGGAAATGTGACAGAAAACAGAGATAAGCCCACATTTCCATTACAGTGAGTGTCACTGTCACTGGTGTGTGGGGGAGGAGGAAACTGTGTGATGGAGCTGGAAGAGAGTAGAAGCATCATTGCACAGCTTCCTGTTAACTGAGAGGAGATAGGTAAGCTATCATCACTCTATCTCCTGCACTTCATGTGCTCCCATCCTTTTATAAAACTTGCCTCTGATATGGTTCGGATATTTGTCCCCTCTAAAAGTTATGTTGAGTTTGGATCCCCAGAGTTGGAGGGGGGCCTAATGGGATGTGTTTGCATCATTGAAGTGGATCCCTCATGAATGACTTGGTGTCATCCTGTTGAAAAGAGGCTTATATTCCTCTTCTCTCTCTTGTTCCCTCTCCGGCCATGTGACATGTGTGATTACTCTCTACGTTCTGACTTGATTAGTAGAAGCTCCCTGAAGTACTCACTGGAAGCAGATACTGGCACTTTGCTTCTTGTACACCCTGTAGAACTGTAAGCCAAATTCTTTATAAATTACCCATCTACATGTAATTCCTTTATAGCAGAACAAAATAGCCTAATATACTTTCTATTCTTTGTGCTTTCTTATCCTCTTCCTCTTCCTTCTGGTGTGACATCAGAGAAGGGTGAGTACTCACTGCCTCAGAAATAGGAGCTTATGGAGAAACACCAAGTGAGATATTGAATCTGTTAGACCAGGGTCCCTTCACAGGGATACTTTAGGTAAGTTACTAACTACCCTTCAACCAAGGTGGTCCCTACAACAGGCTAACAATACCCAATCTTCCTAACTACCAGGAATACTCTGTAGTTTAAGTGTGATCCCATGTGAAGAAACAATATGAGGATTTAGGTGGGAGGCAAGAACCAGTGCACTTTAGAGTAATTACATTAACAGAGACACTCAGGGGGCTCAGAACCTTGTATTGTCACCATTAAATTAATGGTATTATAATATAAGCTGTTGAGGTCACGATTTTTCCAAGTGTGGTCCATGGAAAACGTCCTTAACATCCTCAGGGTTTGGTTTTTAAAACAGTAGATACATGTGACCACCATAACTCTGAATCTAAACCAGGGAAGTGGGTTAGAACTTGCCAACATTTTGAGTTCTTTCTCCAGTTGATTTTGGTACTCAACCAAATTTGAGAAGCCCTGCTATGGATTTGCAACAGGGTTCATTAAAATATTAAATCCTTTGTTGTCTAATTTCCTTGTCTGTTGCCTCTGATACTCAACATTAAATATGTGTCTTCACTGGTCTTTTAAATAGGAACTAAGAAATTTTGATTCAGTGATGTATATGTGAGGTGCTGAATTAGACACTGGGATAACAGCATGGAAAACAAGGCAGGAAGGATCCTGGACTTATTCTAAAGTGCTAAAACTGGTAGTAAAGAGTAAAACAATCAATGAACTGGGCAATGTCACATGAGACTTTGTGCTCTGAAGAAAACATATATGTATAGTAGAATGCGGCAGGGATAGGAGTTATAATAGACAGAGATGTCTATGAATCTGGAAGTAAGGTTTGAGCTGAGTTCTGAAGGACAAGAAGCAGCCAGGCCTGGACAGGAGATTTTATCAGTATCTCTGTGCTGTCAGTAGACACCAATTGATCCAGGAGCTGAGGAGAAGTTGGAGTGACTGGAGCCTGGCAGACAATGTGCAGGCAGATGGGAGGTGAGTTTCAAAGAGCAGACAGGAATGTCATGGTTTGGGTCTTTTAAGGAGTTGGATTTTACTTGGAGTGTGAAAGGTGAGCGTATGGAAGTGACACGATCTGGTGCCTACTGTCAGAAGGTGTCTTTAGCCACTGTGTGGAGGATGGACTGGAGAGAGATGAGATAGCATGTGAGGATAACCATGACAAGAATATGGCAGAATTCCAGGGGAAGGACTTGGGTAAATAGACTCAGGGCTACAGCCATGCGCAGAGGGAGGTGTGGACAGGATGTGCTTTTTGGTAGTGCGGGTGGCACCTGCAGTATCTGTATATGTTGTAGGGTGTGTGGGGTAAGACAGAATTAAGCATGATCCCTTAGCTATTTGTCAGCCAGGTGGAAAAATGTTTTCCTAAGATCAGATATTCCAAGTGCTTCTGAGACATTTTGCAGTTAGGTCATCCAATAGTGAATGTAGTGAAAATTAGTAATTTTAACAATTCATAGGTTGATTAACAGGATTCAGCTATTACATGGTTAAGCTTCATTAAAAACGGATGAAAAATATAAAACTATGAAAACTGTAAAAATCTCCCCTTGCAAGTATTTATACAACAGTTCAAAATATTGATCTTCTCATGTGTTCTTAGCCCTGTCTCCTGTTCTAAGGGTTTTCCTGTAATGTAGGTCATTATAAAAGTTTTGAGATACATAGAACTCAAGAAACCTAAAATCATAAAATCAGCATGGATGAAAGCAAATGAAGCCCTCATAGCAACACTGACAAGCCAATGAACTGGAAATTTGCATGGGTCTATCAGAAATGATACCAGTAACTGTGTTCGTTGGAAGTAGAATAACAGAACGTAACACAGTCTGTCTCAAAACTTTTGTAGTGATCCACATATTAATTCTTGAAGCAACAATCCATGATGTTAGGAGGTCTTTTTCTCAATTTTATAGAAGAGGAAACTGAGGCAAAGATAATTTTGTTTTCAAAATCATCAGTCAGACAGAACCACAGGTGTTCTAATGTCTCTGCAATATAATTTTTTAAATTATGAGATTCTTTCCATTTGTGCTGATAAAACCAATACATATCAATATTTGTTTAAAAACATTTTGTCAGAGCGTCTCCTGTGGCTCAAAGTAGTAGGGCACCTACCCCATATGCTAGAGGTGCTGGGTGCAAACCCTGCCCAGGCCAAACACTGCAACAACAGCAACAAAAATTTAAAAAAAAAAAAAATCACCTGAGTCAGCTTTAATGTGGTGCCTGTGGCTCAAGGTGTAGGACACTGGCCCCATATACTGGAGGTGGTGGGTTCAAACCTGGACCCAGCAAAAAACTGGGAAAAAAGAAACATTTTGAGCCTCAAACTGTCTCCCTAGTAGAGTGTCGTAGCATCACAGCTCACAGCAACCTCTAACTCCTGGGCTCAAGCGATTCTCCTACCTCCACCTCCCAAGTAGCTGGGACTACAGGCACCCACCACAATGCCTGGCTATTTTTTGGTTGCAGCCATCATTGTTGTTTGGCGGGCCCAG
>NW_003852703.1:109717-112426 GCF_000181295.1 Otolemur garnettii
CCCAGCTACTTGGGAGGCAGAGGCAGGAGACTCCCTTGAGCCCAGGAGTTGGAGGTTGCTGTGAGCTGTGATGCCACAGCACTCTACCCAACGGGACAGCTTGAGGCTCTGTCAAATAAAATAAAATAAAATAAAATATTGCTGATTCTTTCTGTGTTTTGTTTTCCAGAAGTAAAAAAAAAAAAAAAAAAAAAAATTCTATCTTTTGAGCTATTTATAACTTTTTAAGCAATGTATGTACTTATAAGCAGAATCTGAAACATGTATTTTTTCTCTCTCATTAATTTCTTTAAAATGTAAAAGCCATTTGTAAGTATTCTTAATTTCTGACAATATAGTTATTTACATAAGTTCAATAAGATCTGTTTTGTTTATAGAACATAATGAAGGCACTGGTTATGCTACCAAGGCTTTGGCTGTAATAACATTTCCAGAGGTCTCCTGCATTAAGAAATTAAGATTAACTTTATGAAGCCAATAAAAAAAAAACCTTTGGAAAAACTGGCCAGATACCTATCAATGATGTTTCCTGATCTGTATAGTAAGTAATGAAGGTTGCTTTCTGACAGGTCTGGGAATTGATATGTACTTGGGAACCTCAAGAGAAAAGGAATTTACCCAATGCATATAGGTATCTAATGGCACACATGAAAACTGGGCTCGTCAAAGGCTTCAAGTCCAACTGAGATCCCTTATAAAACATTCCAGCAAAGTCAATTTTAAAGGAAAGCCTAAATGGCTAATAATTAACTATTCTTACTGCACTCTATGCAAATAGTCAAACCCAGTATACTGAAAGTAAAGTTTATTTTAGAAACTGAGTTAGTTCTGCTGTAACTTGTCTTTGATGAAAGGGAAAATCAGAGAGAGAAAATGACTCAAAGAGAAAAGAGGCTGTGGCCCACCTGTATTAAATCCCAACTTTGTCTGTACTGTCAACTCATAAAATGAGATATAACTGTTTTACTAAATTGATCTGTTAAATAAAGCTAAAAGACTGGCCAAAGAGTATAGACTATACAGTATATAACAGCATATTACAGTAGTTATACTTACTCTGAAGCCTTAAGATTCAACAAAGATCACCTGGTTGCTACACTGGAAAATTTGTGCAGTATTAATGTTATCTACTATGTCTGTGTAGATACCTCAGGAAAAATTAAAACCTAAAATGAGAATTTCCAAGTAAATGGTGTAACTGTAACCCTACATCCTACTGTGCCTAATCTGTATACTCTGCTGAGTCTGCTGCCAGCAGAAGCCAAGTAGCCCACTTGCCTGGACTTAAAAGACACTTTTTCAGTATAAGGCTGGCTCCAGGAAGCCAGAGGCTATTGGCTTTCCAGTGGGAGAGACCAGACGTGGAAACTGTGATCCAGTCTACATGGACCAGGTTGTCACAGAAGTTCAAAACACCCACGATTTTTTGAGAAGTGCTGGCTTGTGTCCTCCAGAAATTCCCAGCTGAAGAATTAGAATGTGTGCTGCTCCAATATGTCGATGACCTCCTTTTAGGGCACCCTACCCAGGAGGGCTGCGCCTGAGGCATGGCCTGTCTTTTATGACATCTAGATATATGTGGCTATAAAGTATCCAAATGAAAGACCCAGATTTGACAACACCAAGTATGTTATCTAGGATTTACTATCCAGCAGGGGTAGAGGTATCTAGGCATGGAACGGAGGCAGGTCATTAATTGCCTCCCCACCCTCATGAGCCAAAAGCAGGTTCAAGAATTCTTAGGCTCTGTCAGCTTCTGTTGCCTTTGGATTTCCAACTTTGCCGTCTTGGTTGTCTTGACTAAGCCTTTATATGAGGCAACTAAAGGAGAGGAGGGAGAGCCTTTATAATGGGGAGGAGAACAGAAACATACCTTCTCCCAGCTAAAGATGAGGCTGAGAAATGCATCTGCATTGGGGTTACCAGACTTGGCCAAGCCCTTCACTCTGTATATCTCAGAGAGAGGAAAAATGTCTTTAAATGTGTTAACCCAGCTGGTTAAGTTCTGGCCAAGGCTTGTAGCTTACCTCTCTAAGCAGTTAGATGGAGTGGCAAAAGTATGGCCACCATGCTTACAGGGTCTAGCTGCTATGGCTCTCCTTGTGCAAGAAGCTGATAAGTTGCCTCTACAGCAGAATCTCAGAGTGAAAGTACCCCACTCTGTGGTCACTTTAATGGACACTAAAGGACATTTTTGGCTCTCTAATATAAGAACACTCTGAAGCAAGCCATACTCCTTCCAGTCAGTGGAAGAGAGACTGAGCATGACTGTATGGAAGTTATAGATAATGTGTATTCTAGCAGACCTGAATTGCATGACCAGCCTTAGTTGCAAACTGGGATTTATATGTAGACTGAAGCAGTTATACGATGGCACGAGATGAGAGGTGACCTGGGTATATAGTGGTTACCTTAACAGAGATTGTAGAGGCTAAGTCCCTAACCCAAGGAACATTCACTCAGAAGACAGTTAATTGCCTTGACTTGAGCCTTAGAATTAAGTCAAGGGAAAAATGTGAATGCTTTTCTGACTCTCCAAGTACCAGGGCATTGTACAAGGAGAAGGGACTATTAAATTCTGGGAAAAAAGGACATTAAGTATTTTATTTATTTATTTATTTATTTTTTATTGAATGGTAACTATGTACATTAATGCACTTCTGGGGTACAGTGTGGGGTTTTCACATGCAATCTGAAATACTTCCATCA
>NW_003852703.1:114668-125691 GCF_000181295.1 Otolemur garnettii
ACTCTGAGATATCATCTAACTCCAGTGAGATTAGCCCATATCACAAAATCCCAAAACCAGAGATGCTGGCGTGGATGTGGAGAAAAGGGAACACTCCTATACTGCTGGTGGGAATGTAAACTAATCCGTTCCTTTTGGAAGGACATTAAGTATTAACAAGAGATACTTCAGTTGCTAGAGGCAGTACGGAAACCCCAGAAGGTGGCAGTGATGCACTGTCATGGACATCAAGGAGCTGCTTCCACCATCACTAAAGGGAACACTAGGGTTGGTACTGAGGCAAAAAGCACTGAATCCAAATTGTACCAGGTGTTGCGAGTGGCTCCCCTCATACCATGTGTTCTGGAGCTCTCACTTATCTACTCCTGGGAAGGGAAGGAATAGTTGGCAGTGGAGAGGAGCGGGAAATGGAGGGAGAATGGATAAAGTTGCCAGATGGATGAGTAGCTGTTCCACAGGTTCTAGGAGCCACGGTGATAACAGGAGTATTGGACAAAATTGCTGGGCCACTACCTCTACATCTTCCATCTGGCAGCCCTAGCCAAAACTATCAGTCTATAGTGTGTGACCTGCAGCCAGTTCGACATGCACCAAGGACCAACAGTACCCCCAGGAATCAGTCCTATGGAGCAATGCCCTTAGAGAACTTCCAGGGAATTAAGTCCAAATCCAGATCAGGATCTGTTCCCCCCAACCAAGGCAGAAAGAACTTTACATCATCATCCTGACTACATGCATGGCAACAAGAATAGAAAGAATCCTCACCTGAAGTAATCACAACTAGCTAAATAGAACTTCACTGTCCCTTAGAAGATAAAAGTAACTTTTGAGACAACCAACAAGCCCTGTTCCAGTCACATACCGAAAGCTGGCTGGTCAATGCATGGCTGAAACCTGAGGAAACTCCTCAAGGAACTTATCTTAATTAGACTTTGGTGTGAACTTTGGGAAAAAGGGGGAGGAATATCACATAGGGAAAAGTAAAAACTTGTATATATATTAGCCCACCACCCTGATGTAACTGTTACATCACCGTAAAGCTAAATAAACTGCAGCTAGGGACAGAAAATTTTAAAATCCTAATGCACCAGATGAACAAAGATTTAAAGGAAGTAGAAAGCACCATAACCTGACTAAAAGCATCCTCAAACTCACTAGCTGAGGTAGTCTTGCAAAATTGAAGAAAGCTGTATCTTCTGTTTCTGAAACAGAGAAACCTGTGTGTATCCCTGAGAGAAACATTACTTTTACATTAATGATTCAAGAATAATAAGAAACAGCATGTCACTAGTAAGAAAAAGTTTGCAGAGAGAGAGGATGCATGGGCCAATTAACAAATTGGTATGAAAAGACTTAACTGGTCACCTTGGCTGATTACACTCCTCTCTGCATCAGCAGGACCCATTATCCTGTTCCTACTAGGACTAACACTAGGACCTTGTGTTATTAATGTTCTGACTTCTTATGTCCAAAAAAATTACAGATAGTAAAACTCATAGTATTATAAACACACTATCAAAATATCCATCAAGATAAGAATGGAACAATGATTTGATTCCCCAAAATCAGAAGGGGGGAATGAGATGGTTGCCAGCTGCCTCATCACCCCCATAAGATGAATGCCGGCAGCCTCACAACAACCTCACACCACCCCCTGGGTAGGAGGAAGGGGGAAAAGAAGTAAATGAAATGATGCCAAGGACCATTATTCTTAAATTGGTCCAGATTGGGCTGGAACAGGACAAGATAAGAACGGATGGGCCAAGAACTGTCATCATGAGTGTTAATGAGCTAAGTGCTGTGACAAATTGTTTTATTTATCCCTTAGTTGCTAGATCTGCATTATGTTACTTTATTGTTATCTAACTGCCCTTTATGTTACCTATTAGCTAAAATGCTAAATTGCAAGGTTTGTTTCTGTAAAAGAGGTCATCATGACCCTGTGCTCGCTTTTTGCTTCTTTTGCCAATTTTCTTACTTTTAATTGCTAATTTTCAGACCACCTGTTTGGCTCGTTGCCAACTTTTAGACTAGCAAAACCCCAACTTCAGACCACTTGATGCTCTCTCACTTAGTCTGTTTTAGACTTTGCTGAGACAGCCCTGTGGTTAATAAAAGACTCCCTTTGAAATTCTAATTTGAGTCCGTAGTCCTTAATCTTACCCCATAACATGTGTTCTAGGCTTCACTGTATGGGAGGAAAAGATGGGTTCCTCTACAGGGGTGGAGAAGACAGCCTGAAGTCTGAACACTGTCTATAGGCTAACTAAGCTAGCACTTGGGTCCACCTTTTCCCCTGGCAGGATTAGCTCTTGCCTCCTGCCTTTGGATAAGTGACAGGTAGGGATTACAGAACAAACATTTCAATACTCAGTCTTCTTCCTCATGAACCTTCTTGAAGAAAGCATGGGGGCTGAAGTTCACAACTCTCAGCACAACAGCAGGGAGGAGGGGTGGAGGGATGGGGCAGGACAGGCGAGTTGCCCTCAACTGTAGAAGGTGCTGGAGGTCCTGCTCTCCCTGACTGTGACTCCTGCCTCTGAGGCTGGTCAGGGTGCTGCCTTTACAGGCTGCCTCTTCTCCAAGGCATGAGCCTGCTCTGTGTGAGCCTGGCCGTGCTATGGTGTAGGGCACCACCTAACACTATGAACATTCCTATATATACATTTTGGATGAACATTAATTTTTCTTTTGAGCATGTACCAAAGAGCAGCATTTCTGAGTTAGGGTATATGTATGTTCAGCTCAGTGGATGATACTGCGAAGCAGTTTTTCAAAGTGTCTCATGGTGATATAAATTCTCTGCTTTAATTTCTCTTTAACTCTATCACATCTCATTTATTGCAGAAAGGATCCCACAACTATTTTTAACCATCTCATTTATTTTCCTACAAAACGGATCTTTTGTTTTGTAGAGTGTTCATGCTGCATATAGAGGTGATCATATAATTATTTTCTTGTTTCCTCTATAAACACACAATATTCATAGTTTTCCTGATATTGAAAGATCTTTTGATAAATGGAAAAGCTTCATAATGCCATGATCTATATTTTATGTCCTCTTTAATTGTGTTTGCTAGTTTTCATTTAAGAATTTTTATGAGAGAGTAGCATCTGTGGCTAAAAGGGGCAGGGTGCCAGCCGCATATGTCAGAGTTGGTGGGTTCAAACCCAGCCCCAGCCAAAAAGGTTTATTTTAGCCCCTGAAATAAACCTTTCTTTCCCTTCCTGTATAATTTTTTCTTAACTTTTACTTTTTTAAGTCATTAATTTCTATTTAAACTTTATTCATTCTCATTGCATACCTTTAGTTTCCTTTTGGTCCTTTGTCTGGCAGTTTGAATTGAATGTTTAATTGATTTATGTTTATTTTTATTGATGTAGGATATTGAATGAATAAAAATATTCTCTGACCACTGCTCTAGCTGTAGATATCTTTATTTTATTATTGACATTGCATTGCATAATTTAATATTTTTTTCAAATTTTGGAATAACACAGGGGTACATATGATTAAGGTTACATTTTTTTTTTTGTGGTTTGCAAGGTAATGTCTGATTTTTACTTGACTTCTTTAGCCAGGAAGTGAGCCATATACTCCTACATTGTACACATTAGCTGGGAACTCACCTAACCCTATGCCCCTCCCCTCCTTGAATTTATTTATTTATTCACATACTTTTTTGAGACAGAGTCTCACTCAGTCGCCCTGGGGTTGAATTCTGTGGGTCATAGCTCACAGTAACCTCAAACTCTTGGGCTCAAGTGATTCTCTTGCCGCAGTCTCCTGAGTGGCTGGGAATACAGGTGCCCACCACGACCAGCTAGTTGTTCTATTTTTAGTAGAGACAGGGTCTCGCTCTCACTCAGGCTGGTCTGGAAGTCCTGAACTCAGGCTAGGGTTACAGGTGTGAGCCACCATGCCTGACCTATGGTTAAGATTTCAATTCTTCCCAACCCGATCTATAGATTCTATATAAACTCAAACTCAGTAAGAATCCTACCAAACATTTTTTTTGAGATATTAACACATTCATTCCAAAATTCATGTGGAAATGCTGGAAATAACCTAGATATGAAAACAACTTTATTTATATTTATTTATTTATTTATTTATTTTTGAGACAGAGTCTCAAGCTGTTGCCCTGGGTAGAGTGCCCTGGCATCATCGCTCACAGCAACCTCCAACTTGGGCTCATGTGATCCTCTTGCTTCAGTTTTTCTATTTTTAGTAGAGATGGAGTCTCACTTTTGCTCAGGCTGGTCTCAAACTTGTGAGCTCAAGTAATCCACCCACCTGGCATTCCCAGAGTGCTAGGATTATAGGCATGAGCCACCCTGCCTGGCCTTGAAAACAATGTTAAAAAAGACAAAGCTAGACAACAAACACTACTTCATATCAAGAATCCTTACAAACCTACAGTAATCAAGATAGGGTGCTATTAACATTGAGGTAGAAAAGATCAAAGGAACAAAATAAGGAATTCAGATATAGCCCTACACCTGTATGGACAACTGAGGTTTTTACAGAGATACAAAGGCAACTCAGCAGTGCCTGTCACTCAAAGGAGTAGGGCGCCAGCTCCATATGCTGGAGATGGTGGGTTCAAACCCAGCCCCAAACAAAAACTGAAAAAAAATATACAAAGGCAATTCAGTGTCTTTTCAACAACTTGTGCTGGGACAAGTGGATATCTATATTCACAAATATGAACTGTAAGCCAAATATAGTACTATTTACAAAAGTTAATCCAAAATGGGTCATAGATCTAAGTAAACATGAAACCTAAAGCTACATGACTTCTACCCCAAAATGCAGAAGAAAATTCCTATGACCTTAGGTTCAGTAAAGATTTCATCAATGAGACAAAAAAGATGCAACCCATAGCTGAAGAAATTGATAAACTGGGCTTCTTCAACATTAAAAACTTTGGCTCTTCTAAAACACACTGTTGAGATGATAACAAGACAAGCTCCTGGCTGGGAGAACATGTTTTAAAATCATTTATCTGGTGAACACCTAGAACACAGAAAATCTTACAAAACTCAGGAGGAGGAAAATAAACACTCCAATAAGTTAAAAGATAAAAGACTCGAGTAAACATCACAGAAGATACACAAATGTCGAGTATGCATGTGAATAGATGTTCAGCATCATTAACCATTAGGGAAAGAAAGCTAAAACCTATAATCAGATACTATTACATTCTGGGAAAATAACCTAATTAAAAAGACTGACCACAGCGAGCATTGGCAAGTGTCTGAAGGATACAACTTTCAGAAACTGCTGGTGGCAATGAAAAATGCAAATACTTGGCAATGGCTTGGCAGTTTCTACAGTGTTAATTTACATCTTTCATATGATCCAGCCAATGAACCCATGAGAGAGAAAGTATATTTCCACGGAAAGATTTATTCACAAACATTCACAGACCTGTATTTACAAGAGCCTCAAATTGGAATTAACCATAGTGTCTATCAACAAGTGTATAAATAATAAAAGTTTTGGTGTAGCCATATATTGGACTATTATTCAGCAATCAAAATAAACCCGATTAAATAAATCAACATACATATGCAATAAAATGAACAAATCTAAAAATAAATAAGACAGGCTCTGGTTAAAAAAACCCTCTATGATTCAATTTCAATACATTTCTAGGACTTGAAAAGTAATCTATGGTGACAGACATACTGTGTTGCCCCAGGGACAGTGTGGTGGGAAAGGCAGGTAGCCCAGTCATTACAGAACTGAAATTGGGATGTCCTGGGAAGTAATAATGATATTTAGAGACATCTGGTTATTTTAGGGGATGTAGCTGAGCATCATCATAGGACAAACTATAAGGCAATTTTTAGTTTTGCAAATACTGAATTCTTATCTTTGACATTTTTTTTCAAAACTAAATGTATTTGGGGCAGCACCAGTGGCTAAGTAAGTAGGGAGCTGGCCCGACATACTGAAGGTGGCAGATTTGAACCCAGCCCCGGCAAAGCTGCAACAAAAAAATAGTCGAGCATTGAAGTGGGCACCTGTAGTCCCAGCTACTTGGGAGGCTGAGGCAAGAGGATAACCTAAGCCCACGATTTGGAGGTTTCTGTGAGCTGTGATGCCACCTCACTCTGCAAAGGGTGACAAAGTGAGACTCTGTCTCAAAAAAAAAAAAAAAAAAAAAAGCTTGACACCTGTAGCTCTATTGGATAAGTCACCAGACACATACACTAAAGCTGGCAGGTTCAAATCTAGCCTGGGCCTGCCAAACAACAATGACAACTACAACTGAAAAATAGCCTGGCATTGTGGCGGGCACCTGTAGTGGTGGGCACCTGTAGTCCCAGCTACTTGGGAGGCTTAGACCAGAGAATTGCTTAAGTCCAGGAGTTGGAAGTTGCTGTGAGCTGTGATGCCACAGCACTCTATTCAAGATGACAGCTTGAGGTTCTGTCTCAAAGAACAAGAAAAAAAGAAAAGAAACTAAATGCATTTTCATAGAAAACAGAATACAAAATAACTGTGTTCAGAAAATAGAAATATTTAATCCTTTTTCCACAAATTAGAACTTGCTTTTTCCTAGAACACTCTTTGATGTGCTTGTGTACTCACTTACGATTCACTTTACAAAGTGTCCACTAGACTGAGATTGCAGTGCAGGAGGTGGGAACAGACTATCACAGACGAGAAAGGTACAGAGAAAGCTAAACCTCTGAAGGGTCATTTGGAAATTCCAGTTTCTCTAATTCTGTCTTGTGACTTATTACTCCAAGTTTTTTTTTTGTTTTGTTTTGTTTTGTTTTTTTGAGACAGAGTCTCAAGCTGCTGACTCTGCTGTCAGGTTTTGCTCCCACAGCCGACTCCGCTGGGTCTCCAAGCCCTGCTGCCCCTGCGTGGTCCTGGGCAGCTGCTCCATGACTGACTGACACAGAGCTAGCAGCCTGTACCTGACATTTTTTGTTTTTGCCTCCACCTCCCAAGTAGCTAGGACTACAGTTCCCCGCCAAACCACCCAGCTATTTTTTTGTTGCAGCCATCACTGTTGTTTGGCGGGCCCACGCTGGATTTGAACCTATCAGCTCAGGTGTATGTGGCTGGCACCTTATCTGTTTGAGCCACAGGCACCAAGCCAGTACCTGACATTTTAATAATGTGAACACTTGATAAACTTTTGGGGTCTTAGAAAAATTCATTGCAGGGGCGGTCCCTATGGCTCAAAGGAGTAAGGTGCCGGCCCCATATGCTGGAGGTGGCAGGTTCAAACCCAGCCCTGGCCAAAAACTGCAAAAAAAAAAAAAAATGAAAAGAAAAATGCATTTCAAAATGGAAAAAAACATGGAAACCACAGAAGGATGCATATTGATAATTTCAAACTGCTAGGAAGACCTTCTAACCAACTGCATGTATCAACATTCATCTGAGATAAACTTGGGAATCACTGGGCATTATTATTTAAGTAGTCAGAGAATTGGCGTGGGCACCTGTAGCTCACTGAGTAGGTTGCCAGCCACATACACCAAGCTGGTGGGTTCATGCCTGGCCAGGCCTGGCAAACAACAATGACAACTGCAACAGACAGGTATTGTGGCAGGCAACTGTAGTCCCAGCTACTCAGGAGGCTGAGACAAGAGAATCACTTGGGCCCAAGTGTTTGAAGTTTCTGTGAGTTGTGATGCCACAGCACTCTTCCCAAGGCGACATAGTGAGACTATCTCAAAAAAAAAATGTAGTTATCAAATTAATTAATTAATTATTACAAATCATTTTAAACATAAAGCTTCTTCCCAAAGTGAAAAATTCATTCTTTAAGGACAAAATAAGACATGTCTCAGATGGCCCCCAAGAGCAACTACAAAGCCTGTAGTTACTCATGGGACTGAATGCCATCTCCTAAGGCTCTTCTCCAATGATGACATCAAAGTAGCTTCTTTACTTTTACACTATTTTCTGAGCCTCATTGGAACTATCCCAAACATGCTTTGTTCAGATCTATGAACTCACTAGATCAGGTGCGTTTTCATCTGGGATGGAAGGTCTTGGGTCTCCTAAGGACTGTTTCCATTCAGAGCTGGAGAAACTTCTATAGCCATCATGATACAGATCCTTAGAACTTGTGTCCTTCAGACCCCTGATTAATACAAGTTCAACCACCTGCAAGAAGACCTATCAGGAAAGAGACAGAATGCCCATTTTACAGAGGGGAAGGTTGGGCTCAGACAGGATCATTACCTGTCTCATCTTCTCATGCCCACCTTCACAAGGAAAGTAGCAGCAGGACATCCTGGAGCAGGACGCCACCCTCACTGGGGCCAGGAGGGTCCTGCCTATCCCTCAAGAGACAGGGGAGAACAAAGTCCCAAACAGGCATGAAGGGAATTGGACCTGGGATCCCTTCATCTCCCCACAACCTAGGGAGTTTCAGCTGCCATGGTGGGGCATCCGCCCCTTAGGTAAATCCAAACACTTGAAAGTAGGTCCCTGCTCCTCTCACCAGGCCACTCTAGGCCACTCTAGGTTTTTTTTTTTTTCTTTTCTTTCTTTCTTTTTTTTTTGAAGACAGAGACTTACTATGTCACCCTCAGGAGAGTGCTGTGGCATCACAGCTCACAGCAACCTCAAACTCTAGGGCTTAGTCAATTATCTTGCCTCAGCCTCCCAAGTAGCTGGGACTACAGGTGCCCACCTCAAATCCAAGCTTTTTTTTTTTTTTTTTTTTTTTTAGTTGTCATAGATGTTTGGCAGACCCTGGCCAGGTTCAAACCTGAAAGCCCCGGTGTATGTGGCTGGAGCCCTAGCCACTGAGGAATAGGTGCCAAGCCACACTGTAGGTTTCTATGAAAAGCCAGCATAATCACTATAATGGGGTCAGGTTTCCAGGGCAACCATGAAGCTCAAGCTTGTCCTTGAGGCTGGAAATACCTCTGCACAGAGCACTATCCTCTTGCCTTTCTTAGGAAAGAAAATACCTTCATTTTTAAGGTCACCACATAAGAAAACTTAATTATCAAAGGACCTCAACTGAGAGCCAAGCACTTGGTGGAATTGTGCCCAGAGAGGCTAGACATGTTTTGGTCCTGCATGTCCATCAAGAAATTAGAACTGTGTCAGGAAAACCATTGTATGGTTCTACTGACTAGGGTTTTGCCTACTAAAAGACTATTTTGTCCTATGTAGCTCTGCTTCCCAGAAATACTTCTGAGATATCTTAATGACATTTTTTTGGTGTTCCCAGATGATTTAGTCACAGAAATATGGTCTTAGTTTTCTGCCAGAGATGGCTAACTGCTAACCATGGTGTGTGTTTTACATGTGCCTCGTACCCCTTCAGATGACTAGCTTATCTCCAGGAATAGTCCACCATGACTGTGCATTGGGACAGCCACAAAGGCCAAGGACTGCACTGCATATTTCTCTGCTATCTAGTGAAGAAGACTTGTCTATGTGTGCCAGAGGAAAGTGATTTCCTAGCCATAGCTATCCTTGTAGCAGGAGACAGAGCTTCAGGACTCTTTCTTTGGGAAACACTAGTCAAAGTGAGTAAAAAATACCTCTTGTTAGGAATGAATACTTACTAAGCCAACCTCAGAGGTCCTCCTTATGGAGTGGCTTGTAGTAACATCTTCTCATTACCTTAATGTACATGACTGCAGTAAAATCTTGTCTTATGGGATCAGGTTCTAAATCCCAAGAGTAGTGGGAAAGTTATACACTGTGACATTTTTCCCTAAAAATTCTTTCAAATTAGAATTAATGACACGTTCATAAATCTCTAACCCCATAGAAGTTAACACTCTGATTATAATCAAAATTATAAGAAATGCCTACTAAGCTTTCAAACATAAAAGAATCTGTTTCTTATTCAATAATAACAGACCACAGAACTGCACCTGTGGCTCAGTGTGTAGGGTGTCGGCCCCATATACAGAGGGTGGCAGGCTCGAACCCAGTCCCAGCCAAACTGCAAAAACAACAAAAAATATCAGGATGTTCTGACAGGTGCCTATAGTTCCAGCTACTTGGGAGGCTGAGGCAAAAGAATCACTTAATACCAAGATCTGGAGGTTGCTATGAGCTGTGATGCCATGGCATTCTACCTAGGGCAACAAGGTGAGAATCTATCTAAAAAAAAAAAAAAAAGAAAGAAAGAAAAGAAAAGAAAAGAAAGAAAGACAAGAGAGAGACCACAGAAAAAGAGGACAAGTTCACTAAATCCATAATGTTTTGGATTTTCATTTCTGATTAATCAATATCTGCATACAATAGCCACTTATTATCTCAGGATTCTCTAAGTTAACTGGGCTCACTTGGGTTTTTTCTTCTCTGTGGTTTCTGTTGTCTGCGGTCACATTCATCTGGAGGTTCCACTTGTCTGGCACATACAAGAGAAATCATTCACATGTACGACCGCTAGGTGTCTGCTAGGAGATCAGCTGGGCCTGTTGTCTGAACAATTTTGATTCTACACAGAATCTTCTATGTGTTGGGAAGGCAGGTATAGTAGAGAACATTCAGTTAAATTTGGATTCAGAAAAAGAATGAATAATATTTTAGTGTCTGATGATTAATCTTATGTGTCAATTTGACTGGACCATGGTACCCAGGTAATTAGTCAAACAAATTAATCTGGAAGTTTCTTGAAGATATTTTTGGATGAGATAAGAATTTAAATCATTAGACATTGTGTAAAGCAGTTTTCCATCTATCTATAATGTGAGTAGGCCTCATTTAATCAATTGGAGGTCTGCATATGCTCTTAGCCAAAAGGCTGAGAAGTGATCAGTTGGAGGTCTGAATGGAATAAAATGACTGATCTCTCATGAAGAAAAAGTGAGTTCTGCTGGCAGATGACCTTTGAAGGGAAACTGAACATCAGCTATTCCCTTGTCTCCAATCAACAAAGATAACCTATAGATTTGGGATTTCCAGCCTCCCTAATAGCACTAGCCAATTCCAAAAATAAACCAATCTTTCCCCCCCCTTTCTTTACATAAATAGATGAGAGAGAGAGAGAGAGAGAGAGAGAGAGAGAGA
>NW_003852703.1:125711-144058 GCF_000181295.1 Otolemur garnettii
ATGCATACCCTATTAGATGTGTGTCTCTGGACACTCCATGCAATATTATTTTGTTAATCTGAATTCAGTGAATATCTTGTATTTTGATTTGCTAACTCTGGCAACTCTAGGGGAGAAACCTTTGGATATGTGACTGTTGAGGTAATGACATTTCCAGTGAGGCAAGTCTAGAGAAAATGAACAGATCGAATAGGCAAAAAGGACAAATGCTGGTAATACCTAGAGTTGTTGGTGCCAAATGAATGTATCCATTTCCTGAGGCACACATTATTATATATTGATAACTTGAATGGCCTTTGACACAGAAATCCAATTTCCACCAACAAAGGAATTTCTGATGAGGGCTTAAATAAAGCTCACCAGGTGACTGTGATGTGCATCCTGGGTAAAAGGCCCTGGCTAAGGGGACACATTAACCTGCTACATAAACTCCCTAATCCAGGGAGAAAAGACAGCTACTCTTTATGAAGTAGATTGTTTAGAGGGACCCAGCTTCAAGTCCTTTATGCTACTGTCTGGATTTAATCTCATGATAACCCTACTGGTGAGGTATAAAGATTCTTTTTTCGTGGATTTGTGTGACAACATAAAATTCCTAACCACAGAGATGGACAGCAAAGGGTTGCTCACCACACACACTGCTGGAGACAAGGATAATACCTGACAACCTGGGCATCTTGACTTGCTGGTGGCAGATCCTTAGTAAAGGTGTCTGGGCATATACCCTTGAGGAGGTTAATCTCTGTTCACCCTGTGTGTACTCTACCTACATTTTCAGTAAGGCATCAGTTTTGGTCCCTCTTTCCCCTTGAGACAGAAGAGGTTTATGGCAAGACTGAAATCAGAAGCTGTTGGAAGTTACAGTGTTTCCTCTGTACTTTGAAAAATCTTCAATTTATGGAAAGAACTGAGTTGCCCAAGAAACTACAAACCACTCCATGAGGAGGACCTCAGAGGTTGATTTAGTAAGTATTCATTCCTAACAAGAGGTATTTTTTATTCGCTTTGGCTAGTGTTTCTCAAAGAAAGTGTTCCGAAGCACTGTCTCCTGTGACAGGGATAGCTGTTGGATAGGAAGTCACTTTCCTCAGGCACCTGTTAGGGAAAGGAGGGACTCTGAGGACACAAAGAGGGGAAAGGAAGGGAGATTCCTCCCAGACAGGGATGAGGTCAGATGGCTACTGTTCTTTCCAGGAGTAGGGACCTGAGCACTGGTCTAGGTCAATGCTTGGGGGGATCCTCCCATAGTCCATTAAGACAGGGAAGTGAGCTTGAGACACATTTTCCTGTTTGGATGGCATAATGGATGGAGCAGAGTCAGGGGTCCTGAGGACACAGAGCCAGCTAGAGAAATGGTCAGTTCAGCCCTGAGTATTGGAGACACATGAGTGATGATGACAAGGGCCTCCCTAGGCTGTTTCTGGAGGAGAAAGTACCACAAATGGGACTGTTTTGTCAAGAAGCATGAACATTGAGCATTTTAATAATTACTATTTCACATCCATAATGTTCTTACTATTGTATATTCCAATCAACTACAAGGCAAAGAGCTCCTCTTCTTCTAAATCTGTACAATAATGAATTTCCTGACATTATTGTTATTGGGTAAATATCTTATTGCTGTAATATTAGATTACTCTTCATTATTTCAATCTATTCCCATATTAACAGCATATTTCACTTGTATATTTCTAAATGGGAGCACAATGGTGCCACATTATCTCTTGCTATAAGCACTCTCAGCTTCTTCCCCTAAGAACAGGCTTCCCCCCCACCCTCTAATGTTCTTCCACCCTCTCTCCCAGCCCATTCCCCTGCCCTATGGGCTCTCCCAGCCTGTTCCCATGCCCCCCATAGTTGAAGCACAGGAAGTCCCAAGTTTCACATAAACCCTCTCAAGTTCCCAGTGGACAAACAATGGTGGAAATCCACCAAGGCTTTATTAATCATGGTTACATAACTATAACCATTGTGTTTTGAGATATATCCATTGTCAACCATGGCTGTATTAATCATTGTTACATAACTGTAACTATTGCTGTATCCATGACTACATAAGCTGTAACCCTCCTCCCTAACCAGCCACATTTCACTTCTGTAGTATGCTTGCACAAAAATATAGAAGGCAACTTGCCCTCTCCTAAGGTGGAACTGTCTCTGAAGACAGTCCCCTGCACAGATTCAATAAATTTCTGATTGATTGCACTTAAGGGGGATCCAACTCTATATTTTCAGGTCTAGGGGTTTTACATTTTGGAGGCCCCAGTGAGATTCATTAGAAAACTCCCCCGCCCCCAGCGCCTGGGCCCACCGCCAGCCCATGGCTCCAGGAGAAGGCCTCGGAGAAACATTCTCTCTGCCCCAGGGAGCTCTCAAACATGTGAATTTTGGGCACAGGTTCCTAAATTTTCTAATTTGGTAACTCTGTTTGGATCTCTAGAGAATCTGGGGGAACTAGACTGGTTGGATACAGTGAAAGTCTGTTCCTGAGGCAGAGGGGAGACGTCCCCCTGTCTCTCTAGTATAGGTTTGGGTTGTTTGTTTTGTGTTGTCATGCTTGCAGCTCCTTATTAGACTGTTTTGATATTAACAGTCTTTTGGATTAGCAGTCTTTTCAGATTTGCAGGCTAGTCCTGTTCTGGTAATTGCTGTCTTTTATTGAGTTGTCTTGGTTTTTGCAGTCAACTGTGCTGGTTCTGGTCTGTTTGTCTTTTGTATGTTTTTAGTCTTGTATAAGTGAGGGAGTGAAAGTGTTAAATATAATTTCACTGCCCCGGGGCTGGGAAGGCATTTGAGTAGAGGGTCAGAGTGGGGGTAGATCTTTGATTTCAATCCAGGAGAGGTCTATGTGTTTTCCTCCCTCTTCTTTTTCCTGGTAAACTGTTCACTATCCTTGAGACTGGGCATCACTTTTGTTTCTATATATTACTTGCTTCCTGGTACACTTTCAATTTGTGAGTTTAAGTACTAGCCTTTACTTTTTTTTTCATATCCTCTATATCTCCCACTGCCTTCAATATCACTGTCAGGGTGGGAATTAAATTTTACTGTACAGTGTTACTCTGGAATCTTAGTCTGTTTAGCAGCATGCTGTGTTAATTAACTCCTATCTTTCTGACATAGCCCTTTTGTACTTCCTCATTACATTTTGACACTGTAGTACAAATAACTCACTTGCATTAAAAATTCTCTCTTTCATGCAATTAAAGAGTTAATACAAAGTTTGTTAAAAACTATTTTACTAACTTTTTACCTGCTAAAAAAAACTGTGGTTGTTATGCTACAAATAGCTTTGAGATGAGGTGCCAGTTTTCAGCAGGAGACCCATGGTCAATTACTCATTTGGAACTAAAAAAAAAGTCCTCCTTATTTCTTAAAACAACAGCCATTTTCCTTCTAAATTAGCATTATTCTGCTTGGCTCTTAAATTCACCTGTGAACCCACCTCTGGAGGTAAGCCACTTTAACATCTATTTTTGACTGGTATTTGCAAACATTAATTAACTATTAATGGTATTTTTGTTATGCTTATTTGTCATGAATCGTTGTGAAAATATGTATCTGTTTGTTAAATTCATTTGTTGTAATTTATGTAGAGCCCTTAAGAACCTCCAAGGGAAGGCCAAAAAGACAGAAACTTTAGACAGGGACCCCAGGGTGCCGGGCCATTAACTTGTCAGAAACTCTCAGAGACATGGGTTGGTAAAACAACCCAACCAGTGGGGAACTTCAGCCCTACTAACCTGTCAGGGACTCCCAGAAATGTAGGTCAACACCCATCAACAGAAACAAAGTGGGGGTCCAATCAACCCCTGGGGTATTATATCACTCACAAGCCTGTTAAAAGTGTATAAAAATGTGTTCTTGTTTTGATTCTAAAAATACAAGAGTATGAGAGTAAATGTGGACTATTAGACATTATTTATGTTGGGGCCCGTGTCTGTTTTGTCATTTTACATCATTTGTTCAGTGTTTATTAGAAGATTGGTCTTGACCTGAAACAAACAGTCTTCCTGAGTGGATTGCAAATATTTTCTTTCAAGGGATCCTTCAAGACTTTACTCCTTCTGAAACTGCCTTATTTACTTACTGGACTCTTATGTGTCCTACACTCCTCACTGTCTGGTGCATCTTTCACTTGAGAGTCATTGGTCTCTTCATCCTTATTATTGGTATTAGGATTGGTGACACTGCTCCCCAGACTAGTCCATAAGAGAGCACATGACCTTGTTCATACTTCTGTCCCCACCTAGTTCTAATTAAAACCTGGGGAACTTATCTCTTCTGTTCTCCCACTATCAAGTGTTGTTACTCAGACTGTCTTTCCTTTCAGAATTCTCATGATGAACATTTGCCTGATTGTAATACTCCTGGTTGCCATCAGTCAAGAAAAAGTAATTATGTAGATTTTTATAATAATATTATCCCCTGGTGAATCCAAAATTCTCGCCCTGTTAACTTGTTAGTACATTTATTTTCTCATCCAATCACATTTCCATAGCAGTGACAACTGGCTAAAAATTCAGACAAAGTAAGGAGAGTTTTGATTCCTTTCATACTTGCCGAGTCTTTTTGCCTGACTTTCCCACCTCACTGCCTAATGAATATTCTAACAAATAAATGAATACAGCCCCGCATCTTAGGCAGGGTTATTAAATCTTTGCAGCTTTCATCTGGGAAAAAATTAGGGTGTGTACTCCCTACTCAGAGTAAAACCTTCCTAAATGTTTGGAACTGCTTTATTCATAACTTTATCAGGGCTCAAAGGGTATGACCTATAATGTGTTTGTACCTAGAAATAAAAATCTGATTTCTGAACTTACCTGAGCCTGAAAAATAAAGATTTCCTGTCTAACTCTGATTGAGAAAATACTGTATCAATGTTATATTTCATAAAATGTCTCTCATTTGTAAAATGTAATAATTTAGTTACCTAAAAATCCTGGGTATTTATCAGAGAAAAATTCTTGCCTTTTAAAACTTTCTAATTATCAGTTTATCAAGTAAATGGCTAACTGTAATCCTGTTTTGTAAGAAGTGAATTTTAGGGAGTAAGAGAAATTAGACAGAAGGAAAAATGACATTGTCTAAAGAAAGAACATTGTGTGATAAATTTATCCTGTAACAAAATGGTTATTTAAAAGTAAAAGGCAAGGCAAAAGTTAAAGAAAATTTAAAATTTTTATAAAATTATCTGTGCAGGTTGAAAAAAACTCATTAAAAACTTTGTAAAGAAGTTTACATGTAATCCAGCTAACTATATATTTCCTTCAAAATATTTTGACTTATAATCTTGTTTAAACAAATGTTTTAAGCCTTTCATATTTGACAAACCTTCCCAAATCAAAACTCTGAATTTAGGGCTGTACAGTAATTGTGGCACTGGACACATGAACCAAGACTGGCAGGTTCTGAACTTGAAAAAAAAAATTAGACTTATTTGATTTATTAAAAGTGTATAGGGAACATTGTCAAATATAAAATGGTAATTAATTTTGTGTGAATTATAATTACATATGTATTTTCCAATATTATAAAGCATTAGTCTGTCCTAATGTATAAGACATTAGCCATTCCTCACCTGTAAAGCATTGATCTGTCCTAATGTATAAGACACTAATCTGTCCTAACATATACTATCAGTAATAATTTAAATTCATCTAAAAAAGAAAGTGTTTTTTATGTAACCGGCTGAGTTCAAAGTTCATCCTAAAAAGGGGAAATATTAGGAAAGACTGACGAATTCTCTCAAATTCAAATTCCTGATGTTTTTAGAAAAGCAGATTTTTAGAACTTTCATTGGAAAGTTAACATGTCTATAAGTATTGTTAACCTAACTTCAAGCAGAACAGAAATCAGTTAAATGGAACTGGCCTAGTTTGTTATAGATTTTTGTCCGAAATATTGTCAGTTCTTTCTATGTTCTGTTTTCCAGAAATCAAAAAATAATTTTCTGTCTTTTAAACTATTTGTAACTTTTCAAGCCATGTATATACTTAAAAACAGAGTTTAAAACATGTACTTTTTCTCTCTCCTTGATTTCTTCAGAATTTACAAGCCATTTGTAAATATTCTTAATTTCTAAGAATACAGTTATTTGCATAAGTTCAATAAGAATCTGTTTTATTTTATAAAACATAATAAAGGCACTGGTTATTTTACCAAGGCTTTAACTGAAACAGCACTTTCAGAGATGTCCAGACTGCATTAAGGGATTAAGGTTGACTTTATGAGGCCAATAAAAAGCCCTTTGAAAAACTGGCCAGATACCCATCAGTAAAATTTCCTAACCTGTAGTAAGTAATGAAGGTCACTTGTTGATGGGTCCAGGAATTGAAATGTGCTTGGGAACATCAAGAGTAGAGGAATTTGCCCAATGCATACAGTATCTAATGGCACAGATGAAACCTGGGCTTGTGAAAAGCTTCAAGTCCAACTAAAATCCCATACAAAGAATTTCAGCAAAGCCAATTTTAAAGGGAGCCTAGATGGCTAATAATTAATTATTCTTACTACACTTTATGCAAATAATCAGTATACTGAAAATACAGTTTATTCTGGCAACTGAGTTAGTTCTGCTATAATTTGTCTTTAATAAAGAGAAATTGGAGAGAAAAAAATGATTAAAAAAAGAGGCTGTGGCCCACTTGTATTAAATACCAGCCTTTTCTGTACTGTCAACTCATAAAATAAGACATAACTGTTTTACCAAATTGATCTGTTAAATGAGACTAAGAGATTGGCACAAGTAAAAAATTATATACAGTAGTTATATTTACTCTGAAGCCTTAAAACTCAACAAAGGTCTCCTGTTAAAAATTTGTGCAGTATTAAATATTACAGAGTAATGTGCATAAACAAGGCCATAAGAGCAAGAATCAATAAACTCTGCCAGGATGCAAAGTTTAATTAAATATGACCCTCGCCACCAGTATTGTTCAAAGAAACCTTCATCAATCCTCTGCAATTTAACAGGAACTTCTAAAAAAAAAAAGCTGAGAGAGACTGAATTGAATAGCCATTTAAATAATTAACCGTGTTCTACTGTAGCAGCTACGCAACCTCCAACATGGAGACTGAGCATGGCTATTGAAGTCGGAGAACAGAAACCATAAATCTACTACCTCTTTACTCTACACTCATAAACACCACAGCTCTAACTACCAAGCCCCTTAGAATTAACTCCATCATCTTCAATTCAGATAAATTAAGGGTTTAATTTGCCAATAAGACCAGTGGGAAATGCTGCAAGCACTCCCAGCCCCTTCCCCCAACCTCTCCCATTCCCGGGCCTACTTCCTCCTCCCCATTCCCCCACCCTCTACCATTCCTCTGCCCTCTCTCCTAGCCTATTCTCCCACTCTATGGGCTCTCCCAGCCTGTTGTCATGCCCCCCAGAGTCAAAGCACAGGAAGTCCCAAGTTTCACATAAACTCCCCAAGTTCCCAATGGACAAACAATGGTAAAAATCCACCAAGGCTGTATTAACATGGTTGCATAACTATAACCATTGTGTTTTGAGATGTATCCATTGTCAACCAAGGCTGTATTAATGACTGTTACATAACTATACCTATTGCTGTATCCATGACTACCCAAGCTGTAAACCTGCCCGCCACAACCAGCCACATTTTGCTTCTGTAGTATGCGCGAACAAAAATATATAAGGCAACTTGCCCTCTCCTAAGGTGGAACTGTCTCTCAAGACAGTCTCCTGTGCACAGTCAATAAATTTCTGATTGATTGCACTTAAGGGGGATCTGACTCTATATTTTCAGGTCTAGTGATATTACACTCTCAGGATATGTCTTAGAATAATACTAGAGTTGACAAGAAAACCTGATCAGTGAGTTTGTACTTACATTGTGTCCAGTTTAAATTGAAACTGTGGAGTCACAAGAATTCTACACACTGCTGACACAGGATGAGGAGACACTAGGCAACATCTATGGGAGATGCAAGTGAGGCCCTTTCAGCTGCTGCCCTGTCAGTTCTCCTTGGCAGAGTCTTGGGCAAGTGTGCAAAGCCTGTTATACCAGCATGGCTACATATCAACATAGTCCCATAGCTGCCTAGTTAGGGACACCTCAGAAACATGATTTTCAAAGAAAAAAATTCAATACCTGCTATATAAATATATTATGTACATACTTATAACTTTAAGTATACACATTAATTGTTTGCTCTGGATGTATCCATAAGTACAAAAATGTGGAGCAAATCATGAGAATGATAAAACAAATTTTGGATAGTGGTTCCCCCGGAGGTTAGACAATCAGAGATGTTACCCTGGGGCACCCACTTTGTAATGTTTTACTTTATAACCTTGGCTGTGTACATGTTTGCCTATTATGGTATTTACTAAATATTTTAAAATGTTTGAAAGCTGACATATTTGACATGAATAAACCTTTAATGGGCTTTATCTATGATGATTAAATAGCCCACTGTCCATTTAGAAAATGTGGAGAATGCATTCAAGTACCAAAATGAATATATTCATTACCTTCAACCCCACTAAGTATTACTAAAGCTGTTATCATAGTGGTGTATCTACTCTGAATATATGTATACACACACCTGTGCACACACACATTATGGGTGTATTTAATATAGATCTAACTTAGGCTCAGAGCCCATAGCTGAGTGGTTAGGGAGCTGGCCATGTAAACCAGGGCAGGGGGGTTTGAACACAACAATGACAACTACAACAACAACAACAAAATAACCAGGCAAGGGGGCGCCTGTGGTTCAGTTGGTAGGGTGCTGGCCCCGTATACTGAGGGAGGCGGGTTCAAACCTGGCCCCAGGCAAACTACAACAATAAAATAGATGGGCATTGTGGCGGGTGCCTGTAGTCCCAGCTACTTGGGAGGCTGAGGCAAGAGAATTGCCTAAGGCCAGGAATTGGAGGTTCCCCATGGCACCCTACTGAGGGCGATAAAGTGAGACTATGTCTCTACAAAAAAAAAAAAAAAAATAGCCCGGCGTTGTGGCAGGCACCTGTAGTCCCAGCTACTTGGGAGGCTGAGGCAAGAAAATCGCTTAAGCCCAGAGTTTGAGGTTGCTGTGAGCTATGAGGGCATGGCACTCTACCAATGGGAACATAGTGAGACTCTGTCTCACAAAAATAAATACAGATCTAACTTTACTAGAATATATTAACTGTGTGTATGTGTGTGACAATAAATTTAGTGTCTGGAAGCTATACTCATTCATTAGCTCACAGGTCTTTAGGTCACAAATCTGGTGTGACATGTATAACCTTATTTTCTGTTCAGGGTCTCTCAGAGGTGGAATTAAGGTGTTATTATGCCCTGGCCTGAGGTCTTGTCTGGAATTTCTGGGGAAAATTTGAAATTGACTCCAAAATTTCAATTTAAACCAGACACGGTATTTAAGTACCTCTAAGACCATTCATTGTTGCAAGTAGAAGTTATTTCCTCATAGCTATTGGACAGCAGCCCATTTCTTTGATGGCTGTCATCTGAGGATTTTCTCAGCTCCTAGGAGATATCCATATTCCTGCCATGTGGCTTACTTCCTTTTCCCACCAGCAATGGTGTAACAAAGGTTCTCTGTGCTTTGAATAGGTCTTCCCTTCATCTGAACAGCCAGATAAAATTCTCTGTCTTTAAAGGGCTTGACTGATTAGATCAGGCCCACTCAGATAATCTCCTTCTTGCCATTAAAAGACCATAATCATGTAAGTGATATTTTATTGTAGTCTCTGGTTCTACTCACACTTCAAGGGAAGATGAATTACCTAAGGGTGAGGGCCATTTTAGGTCATCTTAGAATTCTGCCCACCACACTGAGATTCAGACCAAAATCATGCAAACTTTAACAACAGTTTTTAGGTTTAAACTGAGTTTTCTGAGACAAAACTCAGGCCCCTGTAATAGGGCATCATTATGCTTGGATGAGGGTGGCACAGGGTAAGTGACTCATGCAATCTTCTATTGTCAGGGAGGTGTCTGGCCCCCTAGCTCCAGATTTCTGTCCAGCATCCACGTCACCTTGCCTGTACTGTCCCTTCTACCCTGGAATCAATGGAAAACTGCTCCTCCAGTGTCAAAACATACGGTAAAGTGGAGGGACAGGAAGGGAGATGCAATCATGGGAAATGGTGTGGTGATTTTATTCCCTTTCCCCTCTCCAGCCTATAACTCATTCTGTAACTCAGAACGGGCCCAAAGCTCACAGGTAATGGGATTATATTTTAGCTCTTGATGGTACCCTTTTCAGATTCTTTCTATGTATGTAGTAATGTTCTTAGGTTTAGACAACGTCATGTTCTCTCTGAGAGGGAGGAGGTAGTTGGGGCAGGGTATGTGCTGAATTCCTAATACCTCCCCCATAGCACTTTATGGTTTTATCATTTTCTTTCTTTTTTAAAAATAATTATTTTTTATTAAATCATAACTTTGTACATTGATGCATTTATGGGGTTCAGGATACTGCTTTCATATACAATGTGAAATGTTTACATTGAAGCAAGTTACACATCCATCACAATTATACTCATTTCTTAATGGTTTTGAAATGTATCATTGCATCATGCACATTAGGTGAGGTCCCCTGAATACCCTCCCTTCTCCCATATCCCGACCCCACCCCTCTCTCTCCTCTTCCCTTCTACTTTATGGATTATAGTTATGTTTTGCAATTTTTATGATTGTGTAGGTGGTTATATATTGATTTCATAGTAGTATTGAGTACATTGGATACTTTTTTTTTCCATTCTTGGGATACTTTACTAAGAAGAATATGTTCCAGCTCCATCCAGGTAAACATAAAAGATGTGAAGTCTCCGTCTTTTTCTATGGCTGCATAGTATTCCAAGGTATTGGAATAGTATTCCATACAAATATAATAATTTGTTAATCTATTCATGGGTCAATGGGCACTTGAGCTGTTTCCATGTCTTGGCTATTATGAATTGGGTTGCAATAAACATTCTGGTGCAAATGTCTTTGTTGTAAAATGATTTTTGATCATGTGGGTATATACCTAGTAGAGAAATTGCAGGATCAAATGGTAGGTCTACTTTTAGTTTCTTGAGTGTTCTCCAAACTTCTTTCCAAAAAAACTGTATTAGCTTGCATTCCCACCAGCAGTGTAGAAGTGTTCCCTTCTCTCTGCATCCACGCCCACATCTATAGTTTTGGGATTTTGTGATGTGAGCTAATCTTAATAGAGTTAGATGATATCTCAAAGTGGTTTTGATTTGCATTTCTCTGATGATTAAAGATGATAAGCTGTTTTCATCATTAGAGATTTATAGTATAGCCTGAGTCTAGTAATGTGATACTTCCTGATTTGTTCTTATTTCTGAATAATGTATTTGCTATTTGAGATTTTTTTCTGATTCCATATAAAATGAAGTACTTTTTTTTTTCAAGTTCTTTGAAGTATGACAATGGTGCTTTAGTAAGAATTGCATTAAATCTGTAGATTGCTTTGGGTAGTATGGACATTTTAACAATGTTGATTCTTCCCAGCCATGAACATGGTATGTTTTTCCATTTGTTAACATCTTCAGCTATTTCTTTTCTCAGAGTTTCGTAGTTCTCCTTGTAGAGATCTTTCACATCCTTTGTTAGGTAAATTCCCAGATATTTCATCTTCTTTGGCACTATTGTAAAAGGAATAGAGTCCTTGATTATTTTTTCAGCTTGACTACTGTTGGTGTATATAAAAGCTACTCACTTGTAACTATTGATTTTGTACCCTGAGATGCTGCTGTATTCCTTGATCACTTCTAAGAGTTTTAATGTTGAGTCCTGGAATTTTCAGGTATAGGATCATGTCATCATTGAAGAGAGAGAGTTTGATCTCCTCTGACCTTATTTGGATGCCCTTGATCACCTTCTCTTGCCTGATTGAGATAGCTAAGACTTCCATTACTATGCTAAATAGCAGTGGAGACAGTGGGCATCCTTGCCTCATTCCTGATCTGAGTGGAAATGTTTTTAATTTTACAGCATTCAATATGATATTGGCTGTGGGTTTGCTGTAAATGGCCTCTATTAGTTTAAGAAATGTCCCTTATATGCCTATTTTCTTTCTTTTTTTTTTTTTTTTGAGACAGAGCCTCAAGCTGTCCCCCTGGGTAGAGTGCCGTGGCATTACAGCTCACAGCAACCTCCAGCTCCTGGGCTCAAGCGAGTCTCCTGCCTCCGCCTCCCAAGTAGCTGGGACCACAGGCGCCCGCCACAACGCCCGGCTATTTTTTGGTTGCAGCCGTCATTGTTGTTTGGCGGGTCCGGGCTGGGGATTTGAACCCGCCACCTTAGGTGTACGTGGCTGGCGCCTTAGCCGGTTGAGCTATAGGCGCCGAGCCCTATATGCCTATTTTCTTAAGAATTCTGATCATGAAAGGATGCTGGATATTATCATAGGCTTTTTCTATGTCAATTTAGACAACCATATGGTCTTTGTTTTTTATTTTATTGATGTGGTGTATTATATGTATAGATTTGTATATGTTGAAACAGCCCTGTAATTCTGGCATAAAACCAACTTGATCGTGGTGTATAATTTTTTTGATGTGTTGTTGAATCCTGTTTGCTCAGATCTTAATTGAATACTTTTGCATCAGTATTCATTAATGATATTGGTCTATAATTTTCTTTCCTTGTTGAATCCTTTCCTGGTTTGGGTATCAGGGTGATATTTGCTTCATCGAATGTGTTGGGAAGTATTCCTTCTTTTTCTATGCTTTGGAAAATGTTGTATAATATAGGTACTAGTTCCTCTTGAAATGTTTGATAGAATTCAAATGTGAAGCCATCTGGTCCTGGACTTTTCTTTTTAGGGAGATTTCAGATTGATGATGCTATTTAAGTGGTTGATATAGGTCTATTTAAGATTTCTAATTCTTTCTGGTTGAGTCTAGGAAGGTGGCATGCTTCCAGGTATTGGTCCATTTCCTTCATATTTTCATATTTCTGGGAATAGAGATTTTTGTAGTAATCATTGAGGATTTTTTGAATTTCTGAAGTGTCTGTTGTTATTTCTCCTTTATCATTTCTGATAGACCATATTAGAGATTTTACTTTTCTATTTCTGGTTTGGTTGGCCAAAGGTTTATCTATTTTGTTAATTTTTTTTTTTAAAAAAACAACTTTTTGTTTTGTTAATCTTCTGAATGATCCTTTGTTTTCAATTTCTAATTCTGCCCTAATTCTGCTTATTTCTTTTCTTCTTCTGGGTTTGGGGTTGGAATGTTTTTCCTTTTCCAGTTGTCTGAGGTGATCCATTAAGTTGTTGGCCTCCTTCTTTCTGTTTTCTTGATGAAGGCTTCCAATACTATAAATTTCTCTCTTAGGACTGCCTTTGCAGTGTCCCACAGGTTTTGATAATTTGTGTCTTCATTTTCATTGAGTTCCAAAAATTTGATTTCCTTCTTAATCTCACCTTTGGCCCAGCTATCAGTCATCCTAAGATTATTTCACTTCCATGACTTTGTTTGAGTATGGAGATTCCCATTGCTCTTGAGTTCAACTTTTATTCCATGGTGGTCCAAGAACATACAAGGAATAATTTCTATACTTTTAATTTTGCTGAGGTTAGACTTGTGTCTAGGATATGGTCTATTTTAGAGGATGACCCATGGGCTGATGAGAAGAATGTATATTCAGTTTTATTAGGGTGAAATGTTCTGTAGAGGTCTGTAAAGTCCATTTGTTCTAGGGTCAGGTTTAAGTTTAGTATTTTCTTTGTTTAATTTCTTCTTGGAGGATCTATCCAAAACTGTCAAAAGGGTGTTAAAATCTCCAACTATTACAGTGCAGGAAGATATCAAGTTGTTCATATCCATTAGGGTCTGCTTTATGAACTGAGGAACATTCTGGTAGGGTGCATTAATGTTCATTATTGCAATTTCTTCATGTTGGAGAAATGCAATTTTGTCATGTTTCCCTTGACAAATATGTAGTGACCTTCCTTATCTTTGTTGGTTTAAAGCCAATTGTATCTGCTACTAAAATTGCAACCCCTGCTTTTTTCTGGTTTCCATTTGCCAGTATTATACAAGTCCATCCCTTCACCCTGAGTCTATTTTTATCCTTTTAGGTAAGGTGAGATTCTTGTACTTCTTGTATACAACAGATGTCTGGTCTGAATTTATATATTTAGTCAGCCAGCCTGTGCCTCTTTAGAGGACAATTTAAACCATCACATTAGTTGAGAGAATTGATAAGCCTCGTTGTGTTTTGGGTGTCATGATTTTCGGATGTCCAATGGACATTTTTAATCCTTTCACCACTGGAGAAGTTGGGTTTTGTTCAAAAAATTTCTGGATGAGTTTACTTTGGAGGTAAAGCATTGCACTGGTCAGTGTGGAGGATGGTTCTGAGAATATCCAGGAGAACTGGTTTAGTTATGGCAAAATTCTTCAACATGTCTATGTCATTAAAGCATTTGATTTCTCTGTTGCAAATGAAACTCAGTTTAGCTGGATAGAGGATCCTGGGCTGGAAGTTGTTTTGTTTTAAGAGATTGAAAGTTGATGACCATCTTCTTCTGGCTTGAAACGTTTCAGCTGAGAGATCTGCAGTTATTCTGATATTTCTCCCTTTGTAGGTGATGTTTTTCTCCCGTCTGGCTGCTTGCAAAATTTTCTCCTTCATCTTCGCTTTGGCAAAGTTAATCACAATGTGTCTAGAAGATGCTTTATTTGGATTGAGTCTTGGTGGTCTGAAACTGTCTGCTGTCTGAAGTTCTAAATCTCTTGCAATGTTTGGGAAATTCTCCTCCAAAATCTCTTGGAGTAGAGCATCTGTACCTTTAGGACCATCCTCTTCTCCTTCGGGAATTCCTATAAGACAAAAGTTTGATCTTTTGGAGTGATCCCACAACTCTCTCAGGGAATGATCAGTTTTTGCTCTCCATTTGTCTACTTCGTTGAGTGTTTGGGAACATTTAAAAGCTTTGTCCTCAGTTTCAGAGATCCTTTCTTCTACCTGGTCAACTCTATTAGTGAGGGATTCTACTGTATTTTGGAGCTCCTCAACTAACTTTTTCATTTCCTTGAGTTCTGCTATCTCTTTTCTCATTATGTCCATATCTTGGGTGACTTGAGACAACTTTAGAACTACTCTTTGGAATTCAATTTCCATCTTTTATTCCATTCTATTTATCTTATTTGCAATCCATATTCTGAATTCAGTTTCTGACATTGTTGCCATTTGTCTATGCATGGCATCTTCAGTTGTATTTCCTTTGTGATTTTTTTTGGGGGGGGTGATATACTCTATTTATTCATGTTGCCAGAGTTCTTCTGTTGAGTCTCCACCATGTTTATCTTCTACTGTGTGGTCATTAGAACTGATAGGGTGATTGAATTGGGGTTCCCAGGTAGAAGAGAGCCCCTCACCAAAGCCCTAGGCTTTGTAATTGTGGCTTATCTCCTACAACCTTAGAAGGCCCCTTTTAGAGTTTTGGCTGGAGACTCTGAGGACCTACTTGGTGAGATAGTGCAGGCTAGCTCTGTTTTGATATTAGCCAACCTCTACCCTATTCTAGAAACCACTTAAATCTCGACTGTGAAGAAACAGCTGCTGTGCCTTGCCCTCACCCTTCAGTTCTTTTCCACTTTCAACTTCAAAGGTCAACCTCAGAATGTCCCAGAGTAGACAGCCCCATACACGGGTTCCAACCAAGTTGTTTCTGGCAGTGTAAACCCTGCCAGATAGGGTTTCAAGGACAATTGAGGGATTGTCCTTGAAAGAGAGGGATTCAAGGACAATTCAAAACAAAGGGATTCAAAGCACAATTGGAGCCAGGGATCTACACTCCCACCTGACAGACTCAGTCCACACTATTGTCTGCTTCTCTGCTTACAGGCCCAGCTGGAGCCAGGGGTAACACCCCCACCTACTGGTCTCAGTCCACAGACCACTAGCCTCAGTAGGGTCTGGAGTAGTGCCTGCCAAACCATTTGGAGTCAGGGGACCACTCCCCCTCTTGCTAGTCTCAGTCTACTGCCTGGCAAGCCTCTGTTCCCAGACTCTGTTAGAGTCAGGGCCCCACACTCTGCCTGCAGGTCTCAATCCTCACCTGGTAAGCCTCTGCTCACCAGCCCCACTGGAGGCAGTAAAGTACACCCTAGCCCTCAGGGCTTAAGCCACTGCTCAAGGGTTCTATTGGAATCAGGAGACCATACCCTTGCTCTCAGGATGCAGTCTATGCCTATAAAGCCTCTGTTCGTAGGCCCAGCAGGGACCAGGCATGTCTGCCAAACCCAGTCCACACAGGGCAGCCACTCTCTTGCTGTGGGTGCTGTCAGAGCTGGGGGATCTTCACCCCATCCCGCCAGACACAGCCCATACCAAGGGTCAACACTACCACTAGTTGGGCATAGTCATAACTGGGGGACTGCTCCTCCTCCCGAGTGTCCCTTTCTTCCTGCACCCTCTTTCTTCCCATTAGTCACAGATTTTGTCCTGATGGTTTGTAGTCTACACTATGCCCATGTCTCTCAGGACAAAACTAAACACTCTGTGCTCTGTAGGGGACAGAGCTTCAAACTGCCAGAGGGGGAAAAGAGTAGACTTGGGAGTTTGGACTTGTAGGAAAAAATATCTGCTCAATTTTATGCCTGGCGGGGTGGTGACTAGGTTCCTAAGTGGGACCTCCCTGGAAAAAGAGACCTGGAGTTTAGCGCCTCTCTCCAGTGAGGTAAAATGAGTTCATAGATAGCCTGCAGCAGGCCTCCTGCTTGGAGGAGGGGTCTCCCATCCTCTAGTTAATAGGCTTTTACTTGTAATTTGTTTTCTTAAATGCTCTTCCTTGGAGTTACAGCTTGCTGAACTTCTTTCTTGGGTCAGTTCCCCATCTTTGGTTTTGTAGGGTCTGGTTCCATCCAGTTTTTCCTCTTTTGCTCAGGAACCTCTGACAAGGGTTGCTACCAGTCAGCCATCTTCCCAGAGTTCCAATTTTTTTCAGGTTTCATCATTTTCCTCTCAGGGCAGCACTGTTAAAAAGGTATCATGAGATCCACTTCACAGATGACCAAGCTTCAGCTCACAGAGACTAAGACCCTCTCCACATCAGTTGTAGGATTAGAATAAGGTTCTACCTCTTACTGTCCCCACAATATAACCAGCAGCTTCCAATTTGAAAGATTATGATTTTACATTTTGCCAGCATTGTGCTCTATAGGGACTTACTCATCAAACCCTGAGATTAAAACATAAAATGATAGAGATGAGATAATGTCTTTTGGACCATGAAGCCTATCTGAGAGGATGACTACATGGATTATTAGATCTCTGAGGTTAACTGTGGGAAGAAATGAGGGAACATGACCTCATGTGGAATAAAAGGGAAGAGGATGATGATTTCTTTCTTTTTTACCTCCTTCTGTTCCCTGGAGGGGAACAGGAACAACAGGTCCTCTGGGGTCCACTTCTGTCTCTGTCTTTTTCCCCTTCACTGTCCCTTTGCCTCTGCCCTTTTAACTATAGGAAATGTAGACAGAAAGTAAGTGTGAGGGTTCCATGAGAGAGGACAGAAAGTTGGGAAGTGTCTGATGACAAGAATCGTAGATCAAGAAGCACAGGCACTGTGACCCATACCCTGAGTGCTAGAACAAGTACCAAACACTTGGTGTCCACCTACTTTTGTGCCCCTTGCCACCACTACCCCATAGCAAGGAGCCCACTCATGACAGAAATACCTGTTTTCAAAGTGAGGGGCACAGGGTGAAATGATGTACTCAGGAAACCAGAGCATCCCAGAATTACTTGTTTGGGTCTGGCACCAGGATGCAAGAACTTCTCCTGTTTCTTGCTACAGTGACCTGTCAGGCAGATTCAGTGTGAGGATTTCATCTCACCTCATGAGAGAAGGGAACAGGCTTTTCTCATGTAAAATTGGGGGTGGGGTGGGGTGGTGGTAGGGTGGGATAGTAGACAGAAAATCCCAGACAGAAATGGGATGAGTGGTAACTCCATTCATTTCCAGCACTTCCTCAGCACTATCAGGACACTCAGCCTACCATGTGCAAATGAAACTGACTCACAGGGAAATTAGAAACATGTGTGTGCTCTCTCTCTTCCTGCTATCTAGGAGAATGGGAAATAATTACTGTCCACTGGAGAAATTTGACAGGCACCACCTTAACCAAGTGATGAAGGATAATATTACTAACAACATCATGTAGGCATTCTGTCCCCCAACATGATGTGACAAGAAGGCAACTTCAACTCAAAGCTATTCTTTCTCAAAACACATAATCCTGGTATAATCACAACAAAAACAACTCATTAAGCCTATACTCTTCATGGCTCTCAGTGTAATGAAAGTTGTCTGGTGTACATATACCACAGTTTGTTGAT
>NW_003852703.1:144645-171708 GCF_000181295.1 Otolemur garnettii
AAAAAAAAAAAAAAGAAAAGAAAGTTGTCTGGCAGTTCTTCAAATAGATAAACAGAAAGTTGCTAGCAATCCACTCCTAGCTACATGTCCAAGGGGAATGAAAACCTATGTTTGCATAAAAACTTGCACATAAATGTATGGAGCATCATTGTTCATAATAGCCCCAAACTGGACATAACCCAAATGCCTATGAACAGATGAATGGATAAATGAAATGTAATTTTAGGTTGTCAAGTATTAAATGTTCAATTTCTTTAAGTACTAATTTTGACAGTTGATAGCTCTGCAGTTTTACTTTGAACCTTCTTTTTTTTATTGTGAAGGTACATGCTCATTCTTTCAAATGCATATTTTGGCTTGTGATTATCTTTCAATTTTTTTAAGAGTAATTTTTATGAAACTATGGATAAGTCAAAAAATAGTGTTGTTTTTGAATCTGAGCTCCATCATTAAACCAATACAGCATGCAGGCAGCTTGAAATATCAACCAAGGGCTTGGGAAGGATATGGTTAATGAATACAGTGTGTCAATAGTTTGAGAAGTTTCTTTCTGATAATTTTATTTATTTTATTTTATTTTATTTTATTTTTGAGACAGAGCCTCAAGCTATCACTCTGGGTAGAGTGCTGTGGCATCACAGCTCACAGCAACCTCTAATTCCTAGGCTTAAGCAATTCTCTTGCCTCAGCCTCCCAAGTAGCTGGGACTACAGGCACCCACCATAATTCCTGCCTATTTTTTTGTTGTTATAGTTGTCATTGTTTCCCAGGCCCTGGCTGGATTTGAACTCGCGAGCTCTGGTATATGTGGCTGGTGCCTTACCCTCTTGAGTTAAAGGAGTTGAGCCTTCTTTCTGGTAATTTTACTCTTGAAAACCAGCCATGGGGGTGACCTGAGACCAAAGTGGACAAAAATGAGCTACAACCTGTAGTGGAAGTGAATCGGTCTCAACTTACTCATGAATTAGCACAAAGTTTGATGTTCCTTACCGTTCTAACACTATCTGACCATTTGAAACAAATTGGCAAGGTAAACAAACTAGATAGATGGGTTCTGTGTGAAGTAAATGAGCAACAGAATAAAAATCATCTTGAAGCTTGCTTTTCCTTGCTGTGACAACATAAAGTAAACCATTTTTACACCATATTGCTATGTGTGATGGAAACTGGATTCTTTCTGATAATTCCAAGTGCTCGACACAATGGTTGCATAACCTCTTTAAAAAAAGTTAATGGTGTCTGTTTGGTAGTCCAGAGCTGGTATCATCCACTATAACATTATGAAACCTGGTCAATCTATTACAGCAGATGTCTACTGCAACCATTTGGACAACATGATAAGGATGCTTGTGATTAAGCAACTTAGATCGGTATGATGATTACATTGGTCACTACAGATAGGCCAATCCTCTTGCAAGGCAACAATTTCGCACAAACAACACTGCTTAATCTATAGAAACTAGACATGGAAACTCTATATCATCCACTTTATCCACATGACCTTGCACCAACTGACTACAACTTCTTCCAGGCTTTTGACCACTTTTTGAAAAGAAAACTATTCAGTGGTCAATAAGCTACAGAAAATACCTTTCACGATTTCATGGCTACTCACTCTTCAGGCTTCTTCGCCGCTGGCATACACAAGATACTATTAAGACTAGGACCATACTTTGACTATACTTCTTGTTTGGCATGTAATAAACTAAACTTATGATTCAAAATATGACATTTCAGATTTAATGACCTAATATATTCATACAAGATTTTTCAGCCTTTAGAAAAAATGAAATTCTGACACATGGTACAACATGAAAGAACCTTAGATATATCATACCAGATGAAAGAAGACAAAGTATAAAGATACCATATGATTGCATTTATGTGAAGTGTCTAAACGGGTAAATGTATAGATACAGAAAACGTATCTGTGATTGGGCACAAGGATTAACTGTATTCTAGCATGACAGGACTTTTAGGGGTAACACAAGTGTCAAAAGCTAGATTATGGTGATGGCTGCATATGTATATACAGTAACCAAAATTTATCAAATTTTACCCTTAAAATGAGTGAATTTTATTTATATTGCAAAAAAAGATGTTTAAAATACGGTATTGATCTGTTCCTCTGTTGTACCACAGTAACAAACGTTTTTATACAAATGGATTGATGCACATGTTTTCTATACCTTCAAATGTACAGTAGAAGCTCCATAGCTGACCACTCCCCTACATGGATAACCTCCCTAAGTTGACCTTTCACAGAATGGACACGCATCACATGTATGTATCAGTACAGTAGACCTGGTTCCTTATGTTGTCTACCTCCATTTGTTGACCAGTTTCTCATGGTCTCTTAAGTGGTCAACTTAGAGGTTCAACTGTATAGCAAACTGTGGTTGGATTTCAAGCCTGCTGTCTCTGTCCTGTGTAACTCTAAACAAAGACAATTCTTTCTTCTCCCTCCATCTCATATTACCTCAGGTCATGCTTGTGCACAAAATTCAATGACATCTGAACACTTCTACATCTAGCAATTATGGCAATGGCTTGAGAGTGGGTCCATGATGGAGTCAAGGTCCCGGCCTTTGTGACAAGATGCAAGATGTCAGCATTATTACTTTCTTCATTTCTGTGTGGTCTGCCTCATATACTCCACTTAGGGAGTCTAAATGGCACTAACTCTTATGAGTATCACTATGCAATATTTATCAAATGGCTACATAAGTGCACAATATTTGAAACAAAAATTTCCCTTGTAGAAATTCATCTTCAGGACATAGTGAAGGATGTTGATACATATGTGGTTATGAGGACTGCCATGCTTATAATTTTCTCCTTTCACATCTGGGCCTGAATTTAGGAAGGGAGACCAAATGAAGAGGCAGAAGGGAGGAGAGGGAAATACTGATGTCAACACATGCACACACACTGAGACATAGACCCTATTGCATTATCATAATCCAGCGGATTCTCTCAAAGAGAGTTGCTGGGCTCAGGAAGGACATATTCAGCTCACTAATGCAAACAGCCACAGGAAGTGTGCCCGATACTGTGCCCTTTATCAATGCACAAACTCTGAAAAGATACCATCCACACAGGGTAGTTAATAGGGAACATCAGAACACTCTAAATAACGTGGAATTATAAAAATTGATTATGTCAACTCAGTGCTCATAGCACAGTGGTTATGGCACCAGCCACAAACACAGAGGCTGGCAGATTCAAACCAGCCAAGGCCAGCTAAACAACAACGTCAACTGCAACAAAAATAGCTGGGCATTGTGGCAGGCGCCTGTAGTCTCAGCTACTTGGGACGCTGAGGCAAGAGAATCACTTAAGCCCAAGAGTTTAAGGTTGCTATGAGCTGTGATGCCACTGCACTCTATGGAGGATGACACAGTGAAACTCTGTCTCAGAAAAAAAAAACCCAACCAAACAAACAAAAAAACTGTCATACTCACAGGAAAAAATTCTAAAAGACAGCAAAAACAAGTTATAGTGAAAACAGTGGTGAGAGAGGATTTCTTACCTATCAGATTAATGATTCACATTATTTCTAATGTGTGGAAAAACAGGTACTTTCATCCTCTGATGTCAAGAGTATAAATTAGTAATAGTATTGTGAGTTCACTGTTAACATAAATTTTTCTAGTTCAAGGAGTGTAGAAGTGATACTGTTAGGAAATTCTTACAAAGATATTTTAATATATATTAGTATGAGGGTAAGTACATTTTTGTTCCTAATGTAAAAATGATAAGAGAACTCAATTTTCATTACTGGACACTGGCGAAATAAATTTGGGGACATCTAATTGATGAAATAAGCAATCAGCACACACACAGAAATTTTGTTTTTAAGTATTTTAACATGGGCTCAGTGCCCATAGCTCAGTGGGTAAGGCAGCAGCCACATACACAGGGGCTGGTGGGTCCAAACGCAGCCTGGGCCTGGTAAACAACACTGACAACTGCAACAAAAGTAGCTGAGCATTGTGGAGGGCACCTGTAGTCCCAGCTACTCGGGAAGCTTTGGCAAGAGAATCACTTAAGCCCAACAGTTTGAGGTTGCTGTGAGCTGTAAGGCCATAGAACTCTACTGATTGTGACAAAGTGAGACTCTGTCTCAAAAGAAAAAAAGTATTTTAAAATGGTATCATCAACTTTCCATGGAGAGATGGTCACAATAAGGGCAACATCAGGTTATAAAGATCATAAAAATCTGGATCCATTTTGGCTGACCTTAATCTCCAACTATTTATGCATATGGCTTCAAGCATTAGAACAATTATTTATTTAACTCGATTTCTCTTCTGCATAGTAACAGGCTGCACTTTCTGGAGCACGTCAGTATCCCTACACAATGAGAATGCAGCTTTTCTACTCAGATTTCCAGAAATACCCACAGTTTGGACCCACCAGCCCCGTGCCATTAGTCTTAATTTGGTCCGGATGGGGCAGGAACAGGACAAGAACGGATGGGCCAAGAACTGTCATCACGAGAGTTAATGAGCTAAGTGCTAAGACAAATTGTTTTATTTATCCATTAGTTGTGTTATGGGGCGAGATTAAGGACCATGGACTCAAATTAGAATTTCAAAAGGAGTCTTTTATTAACCGAAGGGCTGTCTCAGTAAAGTCTAAAAGAGACTAAGTGAGAGAGCATTGAGGGGTTTGAAGTCGGGGTTTTTCTAGTTTAAAAGTTGGCAACGAGCCAAGCAGGTGGTCTGAAAGTTAGCAATTAGAAGCAAACAGGAAGCTGGCAAAAAGAAGCAAGAAGCAAGCACGGGGTCACAATGACCTCTTTTACAGAAGCAAACCTTGCAATTTAGCGGTTTAGCCAATAGGTAACATAAAGGGCAGTTAGATAACAATAAATAACATAATGCAGATTTAGTAACTAATGGATAACTAAAAGAATTTTTCACAGCTCTTAGCTCATTAACTCTCATCATGATAGTTCTTGGCCCGATTGTTCTTACCTTGTCCTGTTCCAGCCCTATCTGGACCGATTTAAGAATAATGCTACTTGGCATTATTACATTTACCTCTTTTTCCCTTCCTCCTACCTGGGGGGTAGTGTGAAGCCATTGTGAGGCCACTGGCCTCCATATTATGGGGGTGATGAGGCAGCTGGCACCCATGAGGCTGCTAGCACCCATCTCAGTTGCTAGATCTGCATTATGTTACTTTATTGTTATCTAACTGCACTTTATGTTACCTATTGGCTAAACTGCTAAATTGCAACGTTCACTTCTATAAAAGAGGTCATCGTGACCCCATGCTCACTTTTTGCTTCTTTTGCCAACTTTCTTTTTGCTTATAATTGTTAACTTTCAGCCCACCTGTTTGGCCCTTTGCCAACTCTCAGACTAGAAAAACCCCAACTTCAGACCCATCAGTGCTCTCTCACTTAGACTTTGCTGAGACAGCCCTGCGGTTAATAAAAGACTTCCTTTTGAAATTCTAATTTAAGTCTGTGGTCCTTATCTCACCCCATAATACTACATACAGAATGATTCTAATTTTGTCTGAATAAAACTTACAGATGTGAAACAAGACAGTAAAATCTTCTGCTCTGAGGCATCCATATTTTAACATGAGGTAGCTCTAGCACATAGGGGCAATCCTTGGTAGGTCGAATGTTTTCACCTACAGGAAGCAATCCTCCTGCAAGCATCATTTTTTCTTGTTTATAAAAGAATCACATCGTAAGGGCTATCTAAATCTGATATTGGGAGTCCATCCCCAGTCTGAACTGAAGATAAGGCTGCATCTGTGAGATATATTTGAAGCGGTGAAGCTAGAGGATCAAGAAACACACATATACACATTTTCATTTTATAAAATCTACTTTGCTTCCCCAACAGATTGTATGCAATGAATGTTGTTACAAATTAATTCATGTGCACATTACTGCTGTCAATTGGTTTACACATATTACCCTTATTCAAATTTTAATCAATATACTTTTTCTTGAAATAAACTTCCCACCAATATACAAGAATATATATTCATAAATTTGAATTAACCTACATGTCTCACTGACCCACCTCCCATCTCTTGACCTCAAGGGGTCTGTGGTTCATAGAATGGTGTATACTCTCCAAATGTGTCCCTGTAGGTCAGGTGCACACCAGTGTGTTCTCCTACACACATAGATACTTGTTCCAAAAGAAAAATCACAGGATTCATCTTCTTTTACAACTCACTTTTTCCACCTAATATTAATTCTAGGATTTTATTTGCATCTTATTGGTTATTGTAGTTTTGCCACATTTAACATGTTTATTCTTCATGTATATACTTGTGTGAATTCTCTGTAGAAATCAGCATCCAATTATTTTGTTACTGAATGTGCTTCACAAATCATGGATACTAATTCATATCTAAGGTGTAGTATGCAAATGTTTGCTCCCTTGTTTTGATACAATTCTTAGTAGAGTGTTTTTCTTCATTCAAAAGTTTTGAATTTCAATCGTGCAAGTGAAAAACTATACAGCTCATAGTTTAAAAAGAAAATGTTCAACAACACCCTGGAGAGCATGTACAGTCAGCCTCCAGGGAGGTTAAAGCACTCAGAGCTCTGGTGTCAGCAAAGAAAAATGGAAAATCTTTATAGTATTCCAGAGTTAGCTGCTGCGTAGATGACAACCAAGTTGTCTCCCTGATTTACATAAACTCTCCTACAGCCATTACATTGACCTGAATAATGGTTACAACAAATAGGTAACTTGAATAGCTGTTGGGATTAAATGGATCCTATGGAATGGATGGAATATAAACTGCACTTGCTTACAGTAGGTCAGTACATATTACTTCCCTTCCCTCGGCTCACCTGTCCCAAGGACAACACTTGAGCTTCTGCCTGAGCCTACTCACCACTTCAGGGATTGCCACCTTCTGTGGCTTTATAGCCAGGTCTCTTGGCACAAAGCCAGGACTTGGTTGTGGTGTGAGGCCCTGTGGGGCCACAATAGCAGGGGAGGGTGATATGACCATTTCTCAAGTCTTGGAAGCCCATCTTCTAAAAGGGAGGCTGCTCAGGGTCCTCTAGGGATGGCAACAGTGCAACCTCTTTCCAATCCTGCATTTATCTGAGGAGGTGACTTAGGCTTGGTGATCCTGAGCCTTGGTCATGTGTGAAATGGGACTGATAATATATCATCCTTACAGAACTGCCCAGAGTGTAAAACTTGGCCACAGTATATGGCATGGAGTAGTGAGACTTAATGGCCCTTCAATTGCTAGGATACAGCATCAGGGGATGACTGAGCCTCAAAGCTAAGGCAGGCACCATGAAAAGTCATTTCTCATAGCTTTTCTTAATAAGAGCACAGACATCTAGATATAATTTAACTTTTAACTTGTTGAACTTAAGCAAGTTTCAAATAACTGAAAAATTTCAAAATTCTGTCCTTGGACTCTTTACCCATTCAGTCAAAAGGTCAAGGTGTCTTTCTCTTTGTCTTTCTCCTCCCCACCACACACAAAGTAACCCCCAAATTGTCTGCATTCTCTGTCAACATTCTTCACTTCCTACTTACTCCTTATCCCACTGCACTATGGCTTCTAACCCAGGATTTCAATGAACATACTCTTACCAAAGTCACAATCCACCTTTCTGTCATGATGTCAACTTTTTTATAAAATAGCAACATACTGACCATTACTATTAATGACATCCTAATATATGCATACTTGTAAAGACTGATTCTTTTACTTCACAACAAATATTTGACAGTTTAGCAGAACCTAGAGCAGGATGTAAGAGCAGGATGTACTGCATAAAAATCCAGCTACTCCATTCCCTAACTGTGCAGTCTTAGGTGGTCTTTATCTGTCCCTCCATTTCTCATATATAAAAGAGGAATTAGCCAAACTTTCTACATTGTAAGGGTCCTGTGAGAAGTGAATGCCTCAATACCTAAAAATCACTTGGCACATAAATGCTTTAGCCACATTCATTTGCACTTCTCTATCTTTTTTTTTTTTTTTGAGACAGAGTCTTACTTTGTCACCCCTGGTAGAGTGTCGTGGCATCATAGCTCACAGCAAACTCAAACTCTTGGGCTCAAGTGATTCTCTTGCCTCAGCCTCCTGAGTAGCTGGGATTCCAGGCGCCCGTCACAAGACCCCAGCTAGTTTTAGAGACAGAGGTCTCACTCTAGCTCAGGCTGTTCTGGAACTGGTGAGCTCAGGTGATCCACCTGCCTTGGCTTCCCAGAGTGCTAGGATAACAGGTGTGAGCCACATCTGTATTGGCCATTAGTATCTCTATGGTAAAGACTGATGCTTATATGTTGTGAGACAGGCAGGTTACAAAACTAAATGTAGGATGAGACCTTATCTTTTGCAGATAAGTTTATAAGTGCATGAATTTCTGCATAAACACATAAGTACCGACACAAGAATACATCTGGAAGGATATAATACAGACATAAACGTTAGCAAGGCTAATCTTTGTGTGGTCTAGAAATAATATTATTAATTTCCTCTCCTATGTTACGTGTTCTTAGGTATAATAAACACCTATTGCTCTTGCAGTTATATAAAATAATAAAGTGTCAGGAATATGTAATCCTTCTCAGCCCTGACCACAGACATTTAGAATAAAGAGTATTCCTGAGGCTCAGGAAGACAGAAAACACTGAGGAAGCCTCTTCCACAGTATAATAGGATATATTCCCTAAAATTCAAAACCACACTGATAATTATCAATACTTTAAATTTCTGCCTACTTAATTTGGAAAAAAATCAACATTTTGCTATTTGGCTAAACCCTCAAAAGTTATGCTGAGGTTCTAATAGCAGGCACTTGCATAAGTGTCCTTATTTAAAAGTAGGTAGACCCAGGCTGGGCGTGGTGGCTCACGCCTGTAATCCTAGCACTCTGTGAGGCCGAGGCGGGTGGATTGCCCTGAGTTCAGAGGTTCAAGACCAGCCTGAGCCAAAGTGAAACCCTGTTGCTACAAAAAAAAAAAGTTGGTAGATACAATGAAGTTAAGATGAGGTCATTTGGGTGGCGCTAATTCAACATATCTGCATCCCTGCATCCCAAAAAATACCAATGAATACAGAGACACACAGAGAGATCAGCATGTGATGACAGAGGGCAAGACTGGAATGCTGTCGCTGCATACAAGGAATTTTGAGATGCCATAGCCATCCATCATCAGGAGCTAGGAAGAGGTAAGGAGAGATTCTTCCCAGGGGCTTAAAGTTAGCCAAGCCCTGCTGACACTTTCATTTCAGACTTTTGGCTTCAAAAACTATGAGCAATTAAAGTTTTCCTGTTTCAAATCCTAAGTTTATGGTTCATAATATATTGGCCTTACTAATACAGTACCTTACTCTCAGGTTTTTCTTTTACTTTACTTCTTTAAAAAATAAATTTTATTCTGTATATTTGAGATTTACAATATATTATGGGGTACATATAGATACTAAAATCATTACTGTAGTGAAGCAAATTAACATATCTATCATTTCAAATAAGTGCTTTTTTACAGGAGCAGCTAAAATCTTATTTAACAAAAACCCTTGATATAATTTCATTAGCTATAGTCCTCATGTTGTACACTACACTTTTAGACATGTTCATCCTTATATCCTTATAACTATTAATTTATCTCCTTTGACCTACATCTCCCTATTTTCCCCTTCCACCCTCTAACCTTCATAGTTACTGTTGCATTCTCTCTATATATCTCTCTCTATTAACTTTAAAAAATGGTTATTTTTAGGTTTCATATATAAGCAAGTTTACGAAATGTTTTCCTCTGTGTTATTTCACAAAAAATAATCTTCTCTATCCTTGTTGTAGAAAATGGCAGATCCTCTCCTTTTAAATAATGTTGCATTATATATAGGGAGTCCCAAAGATCACCCATAAAGTTGTCATACATAGGGAAAATGGGAAATTATAGCTAAATGTAACTTTATTTACAAAATATTAATTACAAAACATTACAAAGAGGTGGTCAATACACAGAGAATAATTTCGATATGCCTACATCCAAAACACAAAAAGATAACACATCAACAAGCTAATGAAGTATCTCAAGGAAATGGAAAAGGAAGAGCAATATAATCCCAAACCTAGCAGAAGAAATAACCAAAATTAAATCAGAAATAAATGCAATTGAAAACAAAAGAATTGTTCCAAACATTAATGAAACAAAACTTGGTTCTTTGAAAAAAATAAGCAAAAATCAATAAACCTTTAGCCAGATTAACCAGAAACAGAAAAGCAAGATCTCTAATAACCTCAATCAGAATCAAAAAAGGGGAAATAACAACAGATACTATAGTGATAGAAGAGATTATCTCTGACTACTAGGAAAAACCTCTATGCCTGGGAATTTGTCAAAGTGGAAGAAACAGACCAATACCTGGAAATACACTATTTCCCTAGACTTAACCAGGAAGAAATAGATCTCTTAAACAGACTAATATCAACCTTCAAAGAAGAGTTTGTTATCTATACTGCAGAACTTATTCCAGAACATTGAGAAGGAAGGAACCTTCCCCAACACATTCTATGAAGCAAACATCACCCTGAAACCAAAACCAGGAAAGGACCCAACTATAAAGAAGACTACATTTACTAATGAATATAGATGCAAAAATAATTAAATCTTAGCAAATAGATTACAGCTACATAGTAAAAAAAATTATACAACATAATCCAGTAGGCTTAATCCCATGGATACAAGGTTGGTTTAATATACACAAATCCATAAATGTAATTCACCACATAAACAGAAGCAAAACCAAAGACTGTATGATCTTCTGCAATAAATGCAGGAAAAGGATTTGACAAAATTCAGCATCCTTTTCGAACAAGAGCACTTAAGAAAATAGACATAGGTGGCACATTTCTTATACTGATTGAAACCACCTACAACAAACCCGCAGTGAATTTCATATTCAAGAGTAAAACTGAAATCTTTTCCACTCAGAAGTGGAAGCAGATAAGAATGTCCACTATTGCCACTATTATTCAACATAGTTTTCAAAGTGATAGCTAATGTAATCAGGCAAGACAAAGATATTGATGGGGACAGAGGACGTCAAACCCATGCTCTTTACCGATGATAAGATTTTATACTTACAGAACTCCAGAGACTCAACTGCAAAACTCCCGGAAATGATCAAGAAATATACCTGGGCTTCTAGGTATTAGCTCCAAAAGAGGACCCATCCTACTAGGCCTAGGCCAGATGACCACATTTTGCCTCTCTCCCAGGCTTGACCACTATGCTATTATCAAGTTCCCCCTGACCACTGAGTCTGCCATGAAGACGATAGAAGACAAAAATACACTTATGTTCACTGTGGATGTCAAAGCCAATAAGCACCAGACCAAACAGGCTGTTTAGAAGCTCTATGACATTGATGTGGCTGAGGTCAACACCTGGATCAGGCCTGATGGAGGTCCTGACAAGAAGAAATTTGACGACTGGCTCTTGATTATGATGCTTTGAATGTTGCCACCAAAATTTGGATCATCTAAACCTAGTCTGGCTGGCTAATTCTATATATATAACTTTTCACCATATTAAAAAAAAGGAACAAAGAAACAAAAAAATAAATATAATAACAAAAGGCAGTTAAGTCAGGGTCAGGAGGGGAGCGTCAGCAAGGTGAGGTTAGAATTGTTGAACGAATCCTGATACATTCCTACAATTCCTACAAACTGCTCAGCTTTCTCACTCATTCACAGTATAAAAGGCATCTCAGGAAACAGTTTTTCCATCTCAAATCACTGATGAGCTGGAGTCACTGATAATGGTGAAGAAACTTTTTGCCACTTCTATCTCATGTATAACATATCTAAGGGGCCTGTTTCCAGAGAGCTCTTAGAGAGAGCACCATTTGGATGACCTCAGCTTAAAAATCCTTCAAGAAGACAAAAAATTTCCTGGATCACTACATATTATCAAATGGGTTCAAAGTTGTTTTGATGCTTTGGAAAAGAGATGCTTACACATGGCAGTACTTACACTCAGCAACTCCCAAGGAACCTGAGAAAGTGACTAAAATATATGAGTTCAAATTCAAATTCACAAAAGAAGGAACTACCATGGATTTTGACAAAAGCACTACAAGCTTTGAAACAGTGAAAAACAATGAAGATACTAAGAAATCTAGTGTTCTACTGATCCGTAAATTGTATGTACTAATGAAGAATCTTGGAACTCTTTCTAATTAGGTTATACTTACTATGAAACTCCACTACTATAATGCAGTGACCTCCATGATTACCAACCCCCTGGTTTTAAAAAAGGGGCAAATTCACACTTTCTGCTGTTTGATGGGGAGGCTGTCATACTGCAAATGGGCTTGGTCTCCACTGGCTTTCATGAAAGTAAAAGTCGTATCTGAGGCTGCCAGTGTGTTTGATTTGAAGAATAACCTGTTTCAGGAGAATAGCACTACTGAGATTGTCCAGTAGGGTCTAGACTGTGACAAGGAAGAAGAAGAATGTAACAGTCATATTCAAAGAAGGAATTTTGTGTACGGTCAGCAAATTTCTGAGAGTTCCCAGAAGAAGAGCAAGGTCAACGAAGCAGTGAAAGTCTTCATCCCTAACAGAAAATGAAAGTTCAATTCTTTTGCTACATTTATTTAAGAATAATTTTATTTTCCAAAATACACATGAAATGTCCTAGTAGGAAAGTATGTTCTTATCACCAAAACCTTTTTCTACATTTCTTACTCAACATTTTTAGTCAATTTACTAAGTGCTAAATTACTGGGTAGGATACAGATTCACATTCCCACAAGAAAACACAGTCACCAAGACTGCCTTGGGATAGCATTATTTCAAAGCTGAGTTAGAGGTAGGACACCTTTTATATTTGTAAAAGAACCATGCCAGCTATTTTGAAAAGAAATAAGCTATTGTTCTCAAAAAAAAAAAACAAAAAAAAAAAGAAGGAAAGAAGGATATTTTTGCATAAACTCTTCGGGTATTTAGACTACTGTGAAATGTTTTACGTTGTTGTATCTATAGGAATCTTTCTATAGCTGTATTAAAATTCCCACAGAGTTGCACAGGATGTATGTGGAAGTGTTTATCCAGGTGTGATGTATGTGTTGACTTCAATCACAAGGTTGGTGAGTTAATTGTGGGACTAAAATGTGCTCTCCTTGTAAAGTTCCTCAGCTCTGGCCCTAGGCGCTGTTCCATTAGCCAATCCAAGACAGGGGATATGTTGCAATTCAGAAGCATACCCCCCTTCTTAAGGCATATGTTTATATTCCAACAAGCACCTTAGTTTATTAGTCTGTAGCCTGCAGATGATGTTATGTGTCCCTCCTTATTGTGGAAGAATTTTCATAGACTTAGTGATTTGTATGAGATGAATAATAAATACCTTAAAGTTTTATCTTTATTATTTAATAATAGGGGACTTAGTAATTTATTTTAAATGCATAAAACCAATAAGTTACATGCTAAATGTGTGTGCTTTATGGTTAAATAAACCCCAAATTTGAGGTAACAAAAAAGAAATGCAGTAACATCACAGGGTATAAAATCAATAGCCTTTGTATATGCCAAGAACAACTAGGTTGAGAAGCAAATCAAGGACACAATTCCCATCACAGAAGCTTCAAAAAAATAAAATACCTAGGAAAATGCCTAACAAAAGAGGTGAAGGATCTTTACAAAGAGAATTATTAAACCCTATGAAAAGAAATAGAAGAAGACATTAACAAATGGAAGAACATACCATGCTCTTGGCTGGAATGAATCAACATTAATACAATGTCTATTCCACCCAAAGCAATCTACAGATTTAATGCAATCCTCATTAAAATACCAACATCAGACTTTGAAGAACTGGAAAAAAAAACAATTATTTGTTTCATATGGAACTAGAAAAATACTCATATAGCCAAGGCAATCCTTGGTAATGAAAACAAAGCTGGAGGCATCACTCTACCAGACTTCAGGTTATATTACAAGTCCACAGTAATCAAAACAGCATGGTATTGGCATAAAAATGAAGACATAGACATATAGAACTGAAGAGAAAACCAAGAGATGAAAACAGTCTTTTATAGTCATCTGATCTTTGATAAACCCAATAAAAGCATACACTGGGGAAAAGAATCCCTATTCAATGAATGGAATTGGGAGAGCTGGATAACCACATGTAAAAGACTAAAACTGGACATGAACCTTCCACCACTTCCAAAAACTGATTAAATATGGACAGAAGATTTAAACCTAACACATGAAACAGTAAAAATCCTAGAGGAAAATGTGGAGAAAACTCTTAAGGGTGATGGCTTGGGGAAAAATTTTATGAAGAATTCAGTGGCAATCAAATGGGACTTAATTAAGCTGAAAAGCTTCTGCACTGCTAAGTACACAACAATTAAAGCAAACAGACAACCATCAGAATGGGAAAAGAGATTTGCATGATATGAATCTGACACAGGGCTGATGACTAGAATCTACAGAGAATTCAAATTCATCCGCAAGAAAAGAGCAAACAATCCCATCTGTCATTGGGCAAGAGACATGAGCAGAACCTTCTCTGAAGAATATGGATGAACTGCTCACAAACATATGAAAAAATGCTCATGTCCCTAATCATCCGAAAATGCAAATCAAAACCAACCTGAGATATCACCTAAACCCAGTGAGAATAGCCCACATCACAGAGTCCCAAAGCTGCAGATGCTGGTATGGATGTGGAAATAAGGGAACACTTTAACGCTGTTGGTGGGACTGCAAACTAATATAGCCTTTTTGGAAAGGAGTATGGAGAATCCTCAAAGTAATCAAAATAGACCTTGCATTTGATACCACAATCCCATTATGAGGTATCGACCCAGAAGAAAAAAAAATCATTTTATGATAAGGACATTTGCACTAGATTGTTTATTGTTGCTCAATTTACAATTGCTAAGATGTGGAAACAACCTACATCAACTGAGGAATGGATTAATAAACTGTGGTATGTGTATACCATGGAATACTATTCAGCCATTAAAAAGACACAGACTTTACATCTTTTATATTAACCTGGAAGGAGTTGAAACATATTCTTCTTAATAAAGTATCACAAGAATAGAAAAGCAAGTGTCCAATGTACTCAAAATTAATGTGAAGCCAGCAGACAATCTAATTCTTGCCCACATAAGATAAAAACTCAATTCAATTCAAGCTTGGGGGAGGGGGAAACAAGGAGGTAAGAGAGGGGAGGAGGGAGGAGGAAGAATGTGCTCCCACTTAATGGGCACAATGTAAAAGTATATGGCATTCCTGATGGGTGCAGGACACAACTGCAGCAAGGGCTCTTCATAATTCAAACATTCTAACCTAATTTTTTGTACCTTCACATTAATCTGAAATAAAAAAAAATGAAGTGCATTCAACAAAACCTATACTACTTTGAATAACCATATAATCATCCTGGTTTTTAATTTCAACAGTATTCAATAAATCACATGAGACAGTAAATCCTTTATTATGAAATAGGCTTTGTGTTAAATGATTTTTCCAAACTATAGGCTCATATAAGGATTCTGAGCATGTTTAATGTAGGCCAGGCTAAGCTATGATGTTTAGTAATTTAGGTATAGTAAATGCATTTTTGACTTACAATATTTTCTTTCTTTCTTCTTTTTTTTTTTTTTTGAGACTGAGTCTTACTATGTTGCTCTTGGTAGAGTACCGTGGCATCACAGCAACCTCACAGAAACCTCAAATTCTTGGCCTTAAGCGATTCTCTTGCCTCAGCCTCCCAAGTAGCTAGGACTAGAGGTGCCAACCACAATGTCTGTCTATCTTTTTGTTGCAGTTGTCCTTATTGTTTAGCAGGGCCAGGCCAGGTTCAAACCTACCAGCCTTGGTGTATGTGGCCCGTGCCCTAACCACTGAGTGACAGGTGCCCAGTCAACTTACAATATTTTTAATTTAGGATTGGTTTATGGGGATGTAACTTTGCTGTAAGTTGATGACCATCTGCACACATACATGTGTGTATGTGGGTATATACCTAGTTTTACTGCATTTATAAAATATGAAATTTTTCACAAATTGAAGATTTCTGTCAATCTTGTATAAACCAAGTCTATAGGCAGCATTTTTCCAAAAGCATATATTCATATCACATCTCTGTGCCACATTTTGTTAATTCCCACAGTACTTCAAACTGTTTCTTTACTGGTATATCAAATGTGCTGATCTGTGATCAATGATTTTTGATGTTATTATTATTGTTGTTTTGGGATATTATGAATCATGCCCATATACCATGGCAAATGTAAATGTATGTGTTCTCTCTGCTCTACCAACTAGCCATTACCGCATTTATTTCCCTCTCTTCAGGCCTCCCTATTCCCTGAGACATGAAAATAGACCAATTAATAACCCTACAATGGTCTCTAAGTGTTAAGGTGAAAGAGTTACATGTTTCTCACTTTAAATCAAAAGCCAGAAATGATTAAGCTTAATGAAGAAGGCATGTTGAGGCTTAGAGCCTGTGACTCAAGTGGCTAAGGCACTAGTCACATAAACCTGAGCTAGTAGGTTCAAATCCAGCCTGGGCCCCCCAAACAATGACAGCTACAACTCAAAAATACCCAGGCGTTGTGGCAGGCGCCTATAGTCCCAGCTACTTGGGAGAGAGAGGCAGGAGAATCACTTGAGCCTAGGAGTTGGAGGTTGGTGTGAGCTGTGATGCCACAACACTCTACCCAGGGCAACAGCTTGAGGGTCTGTCACAAAAAAAAAAAAAAAAAAAGAAGAAGAAGGCATGTTGAAAGCTATGATAGGCTGAAATCTAGGCCTCGTTCCTCAGACAGTTAGCCAAGTTGTCAATGCAAAGAAAAAGTTCATGGAGGAAATTAAAAGTGTTACTACAGTGAACACAAAAATGATAAGAAGGCAAAACAGACTTATTGATGTTATGGAGAAAGTTTTAGTGGTGTGGCTAGAAGATCAAACAACCCACAACATTACCTTAATACAAAGCCTAGTCCAGAGTCAGGCTCTAACTCTTTTTAAATCTATGAAGGCTGAGAGGTGAAGAAGCTACAGAAGAAATTCTTAACCTAGGGGAAGTGTCTGTGGCTCAGTGAGTAGGGCACCGGCCCCATGTACTGAGGGTGGCAGGTTAAACCTGGCCCCAGCCTAAATGCAACAGAAAAATAGCCAGTCGTTGTGGTGGGCATCTGTAGTCCCAGCTACTCAGGAGGCTGAGGCAAGAGAATCACCTAAGCCCAAGAGCTGGAGGTTGTTGTGAGCTGTGACACTACAGCACTCTACAAAATGAGACTCTGTCTCTAAAAAAAAAAAAGTTTTAACCTAGCAGAGGTTTGGTCATGAGGGTATGAGAGCTGTAGAAAGGAGCCATCACTTTAACATAAAAGTGAAGCAGCAAATGCTGATGTACAAGGTGTAGCCATTTACCCAAATCTAACTATGATTATTGACAAAAGTGGCTATGTTAAACAACATTATTTTCAATGTGGACAAAACAGCCTAATATTGGAAGAAAATGCCATCTAAAACTTTCATAGCTAAGCAGAAGTAAATGCCTGGCTTTAAAAGGTAGGCTCTCCTAGAGAATAATGTAGTTTGTGACTTTAAGTTGAAGTCAGGGCTTCATTGCCATTCTGAAAATCTTAAGTCCTTTAAAAACTGTGCTAAACTAGTCTGGTTGTACTCTAGATAAATTGAACAGCAATCAACACTGAGGCAAGACCCTCCACCAGCAAAAAGGTTATGATTTGATGAAGGCTTGGATGATTGCATTTTCAGCAATAAGGTACTGTTTTTGTTTTGTTTTGTTTTTTGTAGAGACAGAGTCTTACTTTTTCACCCTCGGTAGAGTGCCACGGCATCACAGCTCATAGTAACCTCCAACTCCTGGGTTTAGGTGATTTTCTTGCCTCAGCCTATCAAGTAGCTGGGACTACAGGTGCCTGCCACAACACCCAGTTATTTTTTTGTTACAGCTTGGCCGGGGCCAGGTTTGAACCCACCACCCTTGGTATACTGGGCCAGTGCCCCACCCACTGAGCAACAGGAAATGCCTTCAATACAGTATTTTTTAATTAAAATATGTACATTATTTTTTAAACATAATGCTATTGCACATTTAATAGGCTATACTATAGTGTAAACATAACTTTTATATACACTGGAAAATAAAAAATTCTTGTGACTTGATTTATTACAATATTGCTTTATTGCAGCTATCTGGAATCGAACCTACAACATCTCTACAATATCAACATACAAATATACATGTATGTATATAATCTCCTAATTCTTCTGTTTTGCTAGAGAACTCTGACTAATAAAAATGCAAAAATAAAAATATAAGATGAAAATTAAAATAGACTTAACATTTCACAGAAATTATAATTAAAACCAGAAGACACCAACACACACTTACTAGAACAAAAGTGAAAAAGTTGGAAAATATCAAGTGTTGATGAGGATATAAATCAAGTGGAACACTCACATACTGCTAGTAGGAATATAAAGTGAACAAACCACTTTGAAAAATTGCTTGGCATTGTTGACTGGATCACACACAGACATACCCTAGGACTCATAAATGCTCTTCTTTGGAACATAACCAAGAGACATAAAAATCAATGTCCATCTAACAGACACAAAAACATGCATAACATCTTTACTCATGGTAAGTTAAAAAACTTGGAAGTACCCAAATCTCCATAATATTTAAATATATTGTGAAATATCTAAGCAATATAATACTTTACAACAATGAGAATGAACAATCTACAAGTATAAACAATACATGTTAATTTCAAACACGTTATATTGATTGAAGGAAGAAAGAAACAAGATACTGCATGCTGTATGATTCCAGAAATTTATCTTCTAATTTTCTTTTTCTTTTCTTTTTTTTTTTTTTTTTGAGACAGAGCCTCAAGCTATCCCCCTGGGTGGAGTGCTGTGGCATCACAGCTCACAACAACCTCCAACTCCTAGGCTCAAGCGAGTCTCCTGCCTCAGCCTCCCAAGTAGCTGGGACCACAGGCTCCCACCACAATGCCTGGCTACTTTTTTGGTTGCAGCCATCATTGTTGTTTTGGTGGGCCGGGCTGGATTCAAACCCGCCACCTTAGGTGTATGTGGCTGGCGCCTTAGCCACTTGAGACACGGGCGCCGAGCCTATCTTCTAATTTTCAATACAGTTTAAGGAAAGAAAAGAATATCAACAACCTATTTTCTTTTCTTTTAAGTCAATTAGTATAATCTTGTGTTATTATGTATCTGTAGCTTAACCTCAGAGAACCAAAGCAAGTTTCCTCTGAGCTCTCTAAAAGTGATGAACTATACTATACAAGATCAAAGGCTAGTGCAGGTAACTGCTTGCAAGCGGTTCAGGCAAGAATCATAAAAGGATGCTCAGTCTGCACCAAATCCCATAGCAGTCACTGAGTCACCATGGTAACCATGCTGGAAAAGAAAAGGTAGAAAAAAACAAAGGACTATTATTCTGATTTGGTTTCTACAATACGCTAGGAATTGAAAGGAACTGACATAACCATTTTAATAAACCTTAAGTATTTCACTTAATACAGACTTCTCAAAACTTCAGTGATATAAACATATATGAGAGTTGTCCAGAAAGTATCCAACCATGTACGTCTCTATTTTTCATATTACATGGCTGGATACTTCCCTCATGAGATAGCCCTCATATGTGCATATACACAAATTCACATATGCACGTTCTCTCTTCCCTTCATTACCAAAGAACCCAGGATTTATTAGGTAAGGAAAAAAATACTACAATTCAACAGAATCAAATCTAATAACAAATGTAAAGTTGGGAGTACCATAGCTATTTTTTTAGAGATTGATTTTTCTGAAGAAGAGCTATAGAATTGTATGTAAGACTTTTTTTTTTTTTTAATTGAGACAGAGCCTCAAGCTGTTCCCCTGGGTAGAGTGCTGTGGTATCACAGTTCACAGCACCCTCCAACTCCTGGGCTCAAGCAAGTCTCCTGCCTCCACCTCCCAAGTAGCTGGGACTACAGGCACCCACCATAACGCCCGGCTATTTTTGATTGCAGCCATCATTGTTTGGCGGGCTCAGCCTGGATTCGAACCCACTAGCTCAGGTTTATGTGGCTGGCACCTTAGCCACTTGAGCCACAGGCACCAAGCCATTTCTAAGCATTTTTCTCAAGTTGGATAACTGAGTTTTGTTATGGTGTCTATTCTTTCCAAAATGATCAATGATTTCAATGAAGTATCAGCTTTCAGTGAAAATCCTAACTGGAGGCTCAGCACATGTACCACAGTGGTTACAGCACCAGCCCCATACACTGAGGGTGGCAGGTTCAAGCCTGGCCCAGGCTAGCTAAACAACCACAACAAATGCAACAAAAAATAGCCAGGTATTGTGGTTGGCACCTGTAGTCCCAGTTACTTGGGAGGTCAAGGCAAGAGAATCTCTTAAGCCCATGAGTTTGAGGTTGCTGTGAACTGTGACACCACGACACTCTATCGAGGGAGACATAGTTAGACTCTGTCTCAAAAAGTAAATAAATAAAATTAATTAACTAATTAAAATAAAATCATAACTGGATCATTTTCTAGAAACTCACAAGCTGATACTAAAATTCATTTGGAATTACCATAGACCTACACTATGAAAAAGACCTTTTGATAATAAAAAAAGAGGACCAAACTTGAAGAATAAACACTACCTGTTTTCAAGACTCATTTTTACCCTACAATAATCAATACAGTATGCAACTGATTACCAGGTAGAGATTAGAGTAGTGGAATAGAATAAAGAATCCAGAAATACAGTGCCTATGGCTCAGTGAGTAGGGTGCCAGCCCCATATACTGAGGGTGTCGGGTTCAAACCCGGCCCCAGACAAACTGCAACAACAAAAAAATAGCTAGGCTTTGTGGTGGGCGCCTGTAGTCCCAGCTACTCGGGAGGCTGAGGCAAGAGAATCACCTAAGCCCAGGAGTTGGAGGTTACTATGAGCTGTGATGCCAGAGCACTCTACTAAGAGGGATAAAGTGAGATGCCATCTCTAAAAAACAACAATAACAACAAAAAATACAGAAATAGACCCACACATATAAAGACAACTGATTTCCCACAAAGTTGCAAAGACAATTCAGTGGAAAAAGGACTGTCTTTCCAATAAATTGTGCTGGGACAAGTGGATATTCATAAGCAAAAATATAAACTGTTATCCCTACAGTGTATCATATATAACATAAAGTCAAAATAGATCAAAAATCTAAACATAAGACATGAAACTATAAAACTTCCAGAGAAAAGGAGATAAATTCTTTTGACCTTGGATCGGGTAAAGATTTCTTAGAACATATATAAAAAACACAATCCATAGGTAAACAAATTAATAAATAGGACTTCTTGAAAGTTAAAAGAAAAATGTTGTTTTCAAGTCACTGTTGAGAAAATTGTTTACAAATCCACTGACTGGAGGCAACTGTAAATAATATATCTAATAAAGAATTTGTATACAAAATATAGAAAATCTCTTGAAAGTCAACAAGAAGACAACACCTCTAGAAAGAAAGTGAATAAGAAGACATCAATAGGTATTTTGTAAACAGATAAATTGACAAAATAATTGAAGAGATACTTCACCAAAGAAGACAGAAAAATGGCAAATAAGCCCATGAATAAATGTTCATTGTTATTAGTCATTAGAGAAGTAAGTGAAGTTTCTGCACAGCTAAGACAACAACTAAAGCCAATAGACAACCTTCAGAATGGGAGAAGATATTTGCATGCTATGACTCTGACAAAGGGCTGATAACTAGAATCTACAGAGAACTCAAACTAATCAACAAGAAAAAAACAAACAAAAAAAAAAAAGAAAAGAACAAAAAATCCCATTTATAAGTGGGAAAGAAACTTGAGCAGAAACTTCTCTGAAGAAGACAGACAAATGGCCAAAAAATATATGAAAAAAAATTCTCCTCATCCCTAATCATTAGAGAAGTGTAAATCAAAACCACTCTGAGATATCACCTAACCCACATCACAAAATCCTGAAGCTACAGATTCTGGCATGGATGTGGAGAAAAAGGAACACTTTTATGTGGCTGGTGGGATTGCAAACTAATACAACCTTTATGAAAATAAATATGTAGAAACGTAAAAGAGCTAAAAGTAGACCTTCCATTTGATCCCATGATCCCATTACTGGGGAAGAAAAAAAAAAAACACATTTTACCATAAGGACTTTTACACTAGAATATTTATTGCAGCTCAATTCACAATTGCCAAGATGGGGAATCAACCAAAGTGCCCATAAATTCACGAATGGATTAATAAACTGGTATATGTATACAACGGAATAGTATTCATCCATAGAAAGATGGAGAATTTCCATCTTTTGTACTTACCTGGATGGAGTTGAAGAACATTCTTCTTAGTAACAAAAATGGAAAAAAACAAGTGTACAATATACTCAATTTGATGAATGAATTAATATGAAATCAGTACATTAACAAGTACATGTGCACATGAGAAAAACACAATTATATTCAAGTGGGGGGAAGGAAAGGAGAAAGGGGAGGAGAGTGGGAGATTGGTAAGCTCTGATCTAACAGGCACAATGTAAGCCAACACACTCTCTGTGGGAAGGGCTCAACCACACCTGGAAATTTACCTTAGAAAGGCAAACAATGTAACCTAATCATTTATACCCTAATATTAATCTGAAATTTAAAAAATGACTATCTCTATAAGAATGGCTAAATTTAAAAGGACTGACCATGTCAAATGTTGGCAATGTGGTAGAAGATGGAATAATCATATACTGCTAGTGGGAATGAAAAATGTGACCAATTTGGAAAATAGTTGGTCAGCTTCTTATGATGTTAATCTTACATTTACTACATGATACAGTTGTACTCCTAAGTATCTATCCTAGAGTAAGAAAGCATATGCCAAAGCAAAATCTTATATACCAATATTCACAGCAGCTTTACTTATAAGACACTCAAATTAGACAGAACCCAACCCAAATGTTCCTTAGGAGGCAAACTGATAAAAACAAATTATAGGGTGGTGCCTGTGGTCAGTGGGTAGGGAGCATGCCCCATATACCAAGGGTGGTGGGTTCCGATCCTGCTCTGGCCAAAATGCAACAACAAAAATAGCTGGGCATTGTGGTGGGCAGCTATAGTCCCAGCTACTCGGGAGGCTGAGGCAAGAGAACCAATCGCCTAAGCAAAGGAGTTGGAGGTTGCTGTGAGCGGTGATGCCACAGCACCCTACTGAGGGTGATAAAGTGAGACTCTTGTCTCAAAAAAAAACCCCAAACTGTGTTACATTCATATATTAGAATACTTCTCATCAATAAAAAGAGGGAACTACAGAAATATGCAACAATACAGATAAATTATAGAATACATAGGTGTCTAGTTTTAGTCCTAGTATGTAAGGACCTTGGAAGTCATCACTCCATCATAATGAGTCAAAAACTTAAAAAAAAAAAAGTAAAAAACTCAATTCTTCTTATATCCCCTGGGAAGTGAGGTCAAAGTGGAAACATCAGCTCCCAAAGTGGAGAATCAGACAGATGAACATAGAGAATCACAACTTACTGGAGCAGAAACACAATAGTAAAACCTCTATGAAAACCAATAGCATAGTACAAAAATGTAAAATCTAAGTGATATACTTCAGAGGCTCAGTGTAGATAATTCTGAGAGTTAAAAACTCCAGGGGATTAAAAAAAAAAAAAAAAAAAAAAAAAAAAAAAAAAAAACCACTCCAGGGGATTGAATGGTAAGTCTGTGTTTAGTTCTTTGGGGAGTCTCCATACAGTTTTCTATAGAGATTATACTAATTTGTAGTTTCAACAACAGTGTATAAGCAGTATGTTCTCTGTGCATCCATACCAGCATCCTGCAATCTCACTACTGGATGTCTACATAAAGGAAAAAAAGTCACTTTATCAATAAGACACCTATACTTGAATGTTTATTGGAGCACAGTTCACAATTGCAAAGATGTGGAATCAACCTAAGTGCCCATCAATTCATGAGTGGATTAACAAATGTGGTATGCACACACATATATACATATATATACCATGGAGTACTACTCAGGCATGAAAAGGAATGAATTAATGTCTTTTACAGCAATTTGGATAGAACTGGAGACCATTATCCTAAATGAAGTTTCTCAGGAATGGAAAAACAAACACCACATGGGCTCTATGATAATTTGGAACTAATGAGAAAGAAGTAAAAGCCACTGGAAATCAAGAAGACAAGGGAGGAAGGGATCTATAGTGAACACTATTCAAGAGATGAGCTGATTAAGAGCCCTGACTTAAGCTTTGTAAAAGCTATCTATGTATCAAAAACCTTGGTACTCCTTAATATTTAAAAATTAACAACAACAACAAAAAGAAACTCTAGGGTCAGGCCAAGCTCAGTGGAACACGTCTGTAATCCCAGCACTTTGGGAAGCCAAGAGAAGAGGACAGCATGAGGCCGGGAGTTTAAGACCAGCCCAGGAAATATAGCAATTCTCCATCTCTACAATAAAAATTATTTTTTCTCCACAACCACGCCAGCATCTGCGATTTTGTGATTTTGTGATATCAGCTAGTCTTACTGGTATTTGATGATATCTCAAAGTAGTTTTGATTTGCATTTCTCTGATGATTAAGGATGGTGAGCATTTTTTCATATATCTGTAGGCTGTGCGCCTGTCTTCTTCAGAGGAGGTTCTCTTCAAGTCCCTTCCCCACCCTGAGAGGGGATCACTTGTTCTCTTCTTGCTAATATGTTTGAGTTCTCTGTGGATACTGATTATTAAACCGTTGTCATAGACATAGCCAGCAAATATCTTCTCCTATTCTGAGGGCTGTCTACTTGCTTTACTTACTGTGTTCTTGGCTGTGCAGAAGCTTTTTAATTTGATGAGTTCCCAGTAGTGTATTTTTGATGTTGCTTCAATTGCCCAAGGGGTCCTCCTTACATGGATGGAGCTAGAAAAATATTCTTCTTAGCAAAGTATCTCAAGAACGGAAGAAAAAGTATCCAAAGTACTCAGCCCTACTGTGAAACTAATTTATAGCTTTCATAGGAAAGCTATAACCCAATTTTAGCCCAGGAATATGGGGAGAGGGGAGAGGGAGGGGAAGGGAGGGTGGAGGTTGGGTGGAGGGAGGGTGATTGGTGGGATCACACCTATGGTTCATCCTATAAGGGTACATGTGAATCTCTCTAAATGTATAATATAAATGTCTTAACAGAGACATTTCTTAACTAAGAAAAAGACATGAAGGCTATGTTAACCAGTTGGATGAAAGTATTTCAAATTGTATATAAAAACAGTACACTGTACCCTATGATAGTATTAATGTACACTGCTATGATTTAATAAAAAAAATTATTTTGTTTTAAATATTAGCCAAGTTGGCTCGGCGCCTGTGGCTCAAGTGGCTAAGGGGCCAGCCACATACACCTGAGCTGGTGGGTTCACATCCAGCCCAAGCCCACCAAACAGCAATGATGGCTGCAACCAAAAAATAGCCGGGAATTGTGGTGGGCGCCTGTAATCCCAGCTACTATGGAGGCAGAGGCAGGAGAATTGCTTGAGCCCAGGATTTGGTGGTTGCTATGAGCTGTGATGTTGCAGTACTCTACCCAGGGGAACAGCTTGAGTCTCTGTGTCAAAAAAAAAAAAATTAGCCAAGTATGGTGACATGTGCCTTTATTCCCATCTACTTAGGGGGCTGAGGTGGAAGAATGCTTGAGCTGAGGAGTTTGAGGCTGTAGTTAGCAATGATCACACTACTATACTCTAGCCTGGGTGACAGAGAACCTGTCCCTTAAAAAAAGCCCCAAAACATTCCCTCAGTGCCCAGTCATAGGGAGCCTAGCACTTTTGTGGGTTTTATTGACAGGAGCTCTAACAGGGTCTCAGATGAATATCAGAGATAAATCTTTTTATGCTTCCAATAGAAAAGAAAACTTAACCATTTTGAAATATGCCAGAACATTCTGTTCTTAACAAACCTTGCCATAAACAGAAAGTATTTTCCAAAACCTATTCTTTAGGGTTTTATCAGAAACTAACTGACCTGGGGAAAGGAAATAACCAACCCCAGGCCACTGTACCAGGCTAAATATGTTGATTGGTTTGATTTAATCATTTCACAATGTATAAATATATCATAACATCGTGTTGTATACCATAAATGAATATAATTTGTCAATAAAAATTCAAAACAAGAAACATAATGAGGCTAAAAGTGATAGAGTTCATGGAGAAACAGATGAACATACAATTATAGTTGAAGACTTCTGTCAGAAATGGACAATTCCAGCAAGTACTTGTCCCACCTGTCAGCGTGTTGTTGTTCATCTACAGATTTCATATTAGTATTGAGTATATCAGTTAATTGATTTTCCATTAATATTCATTAATATTTCCATTGAATATTCTTCAACTCCATCCAGGTCAATACAACTCAATCCTATTTATCAGCCAATCTTAGTAAGAGAAGAAAACAACAATGAAATTCGACATCAAAGGATTCAACACTTTAGTGGACCCTGTCACAAATTCACAGAGTGCTTTAAAACATAATAAGAAACAGAACCAACTTGTGAAGTTATCCGTGATGTAGACATTTTCCTGACATTGATCTTCTCACTTATGGCAGAACCAAATATCTGTTCTGGTTATAAGGAACCCCTGATAATTTGTATGAAGTAGTCCATGGACTTCACTTAAAAAAATTTGGACATCAACAGCTGACATTTGACTACCATTAATTTCATGCCCACCATGCAGAATTCGGGCACATCCAAAGTGTCTCTGTACCTATAACTATTTGAATGTGGACTGGACCTTTCCTCCCACCTAAGTCCACAGAACGCTTTCCAACATGGAATTACAATTAAACTCCACAGTACAACTGGTGGTTTGGAGGAATGGGAATTGTTGTCCTCTAGTATGAGGATGGTCAAAAGTTAGTGACTGGGCTCGGTGCCTATAGCTCAACCGGCTAAGGCGCCAGCCAC
>NW_003852703.1:171977-178191 GCF_000181295.1 Otolemur garnettii
GACTGACCAAACATTCCCAATGAAAGAAGCCTGATTTCAGCACTCTTGCTCCAGGTTTAGCAGACTCCACAATGCACTTGTTTTTTGTTTTTTTTAATGAGGTCCTGACCTAGGGAAGAGTCCATACCCTTGTTGGTTGTTACACCACTACGAAAAGGGGAAATAGTACTTTCTTAAAAAGCATATGAAATAGGGAGGGAAGTACAAGGATGAGAAAACAAATGAAATGCAAAGATAGGGTGATGATATCTTGCCTATCCCCTCTCACTTAACTGTTAGCCATGTAATGATGCTCTTCCTGTACCCCAGCTCCATCACACAACACCCTCCCCCACACAGCAGTGACACTGAAACTCACATATAATGGAGATGTGGGCTTCTCTTTGCTTGCTGTTGCATCTCCAATTATTTTTCCCAGTAGTCATACGATTATGTTGTCAGAGGCATCACATTGACACAAGGAAGGAGGCAAAGTTGGAATGATGTAGTTAAATTTCTTGAGGACTTATTAAATACCACATGTCTGTACGTTGCTATTTTTAGACTTTTTCTCTTCAAATCTTCAAAGCCATGCTCTGAGATGGGCATCATTACTTCCTTCCTACAAATGTAAAAGTAGGCTCAGAGAGCAAAGCACATTCTGAAACCATTCTAGGGAGGTGTCAAATGTACACTGAGGACAACTTGAAAGTTCTTCCTCAGGCTAATTCTCAGCCAATTTGAGTATTGAAATATATGATGGTAGGCTTGGCAACTGCAGCACAGTGATTACGGCACCAGCTACATACACCAAGGCTGTTGTGTTCAAACCTGACCCAGGCCAGCTAAACAACAATGACAACTGCAACAAAAAATAGCCAGGTGTTGTGGCAGGCACCTGTAGCCCCAACTACTTGGGAGACTGAGGCAAGAGAGTCACTTGAGCCCAAGAGTTTGAGGTTGCTGTGAGCTGTGACACCACAGAACTCTAATGAGGGCAACATATTGAGTCTCTCATATCATCTTTATCTCATATATATATATATACACACACACACATATATATATACATATGTAACAGAGGGTAACTTTGGGGTTTCCTAAAAGGAAATCTGAGTCACAGTAATATTAAAAAAATACATAAATATATTAATAAATAAATGATAAAGGAATGAAAGCTCTACTCTACACTCAAATACCATGTAAGAATTCTAGAAGAAATAACAGGATTGGATAAGCAACACGAGACATCTATGTTCGTAATAAATGATTTAGGTAAGAACATGAATCAATTCAAGCTACACCAAATTCTAGAGTTCTCCTTGAGTCACCATGATAGCAATTCTGGCCAAAGAAACCTGGGAGAAAACATCCAAGCAATGTCTTCATTTTGTTCATAATATGTGCTAAGAACTGAATAGCACTGACATGATGCACCACCAGTGCCTGGTGTCACATATTCCTAGAAATAAACATTCCTAGAAGCTTTAGCAATATAAACCTTCATATGTACCTTCATACCCTAATACAGACATACATTCTCTCTCTCCCCCCCATCCAAGACTGAAGAATTTACTGAGGTGGATGGCTAGGGTCTAAAGAAGAAAAACACCACCATTCAACAGATTCAATTTTAAGTAGACACAAAGTTAAAAGGTATGCATTTTTCTAGAGGTGCTCTGCAGAACTTCTTCTTCTTCTTTTTTTTTTTTTTTTTTTGAGACAGAGCATCAAACTATCGCCCTGGGTAGAGTGCCATGGCATCACAGCTCATAGCAATCTCCAATTCCTGGGCTTAAGCGATTCTCTTGCCTCAGCCTCCCAAGTAGCTGGGACTACAGGTGCCCGCCACAATGCCTGGCTATTTTTTAGCTGTAGTTGTCATTGTTCTTTGGCAGGCCCAGGCTGGATTCGAACCCTCCAGCTTAGGTGTATGTGGCTGACGCCTTAGCCACTTGAGCTACAGATGCTGAGCCCAATCCCAAGGATATTCTTGTCTTTAGTTTTATTACATGGCCAAAATCATATAAAAGATGACACAGAAATATAGGAAATTGCATGTGAAGCATCATTACCTTTTCCATTTGAGACTAGGTACCTCAGATTCAACATCAAAGACTCCTCGTCTTGGCTCCTATGGCTCAAGCGGCTAAGGCACCAGCTACATAGACCTGAGCTGATGGGTTCGAATCCAGCCCAAGACTGCCAGACAACAATAACAGCTGCAACTAAATAGCTGGGAGTTGTGGCAGGTGCCTGTAGTCCCAGCTGCTTGGAAGGTAGAGGGAGGAAAATTGCTTTAGCCCAGGAGTTGGAGGTTGTTGTGAGCTGTGATGGCACAGCACTGTGCCCAACCTGACAGCTTGAGGCTCTGTCTCAAAAAAAATATATATACATGTATAATATTCCTCAACTGTTAATATTAAACATTTGCTTGCTGACAGTTCAGTAAAAATGAAAAATACATGAAAATTTTAATTTAAAATACTACCATTTATAATGGTTTCAAATAGTGTAAGAGAATTAGGAATAGTCTGTTCACCTATTTGTGATAATGTTCACCTGCATATTAAACACCACAAACAGTGCTAAGAGAAATTAAAGGAAACCTAACTAGAGACACGTCATCTTTATGAGTTGGAAGACTCAGTATTGTTAAGATGTAAATAGTCCTGGGTGGCACCTGCAGCTTGCTGGGTAGGGCAGCGGCCCCATATACCGAGGGTGGCACATTCAAACCCTGCCCCTGCCAAAATGCAACAAAAAAATGGCTGGGCATCGTGGCAGGTGCCTGTAGTCCAAGCTGCTCAGGAGGCTAAGGCAGGAGAATAGCTTAAACCCAAGAGATGGAGGAGCTGTGAGCTGTAATGCCATGGCACTCTACCGAGGGTGATAAAGTGAGACTGTCAAAAAAAAAAAAAGATGTATATAGTCCTAAAACTGGCCAACTCATTCACTGCAATCCTAATAAAATCTTAATAGAAATTTATGTTTAAAAATTGACACAATGAGGGTGGTACCTGTGGCTCAAAGGAGTAGAGTGCCAGCCCCATATGCTGGAGGTGGTGGGTTCAGGCCCACCACCTGCCAAAAACTGCAAAAAAAAAAAAATTGACACAATGATTCTACAATTATTGTGAAATACAAATGATCTAGACTATGAAAACAACTTTGAAAAGAACAAGTTTTGAGGACAAACATTGATTCAAAGAAGACCCTGTACAGACGTCTTTAATACAGACAGTATACTATTGGTATCAAGTTAGAAAAATGGATGAAAGAAGTAAAATACACAATACAGAAAAAGATCCATACTGGGCAGTGCCTGTGGCTCAGTGGGTAGGGCACCAGCCCCATATACTGAGGGTTGTAAGTTTAAACCCAGACCTGGCCAAACTTCAACAACAACAAAAAAATAGCTGGGCATTGTGGTGGGCGCCTGTAGTCCTAGCTATTCAGGAGGCTGAGGCAAGAGAATTGCCTGAGCCTGAGAGCTGGAGGTTGCTGTGAGCTGTGATGTGACAGCATTCTACCAAGGGTGACAGAGTAAGACTGTCTCTTAAAAAAAAAAAAAAAAGATCCATACCTATACACATATGTACAGTTGATTTTTGAGAAAGACACAATGACAAATCAAAGGAAAAAGGATCATCTTTACAAGAAATTATGCTGGCACAAATGCATATCTATATTCACAATACAAACTGTGATGCATATGTTATACCATATACAAAAGGTAAATCAAGGTTCAGTACCTGTAGCTCAAGTAGCTAAGACGCCAGCCACAAACGCCAGAGCTGGCGGGTTCGAATCCAGCCCGGGCTTGCCAAAGAACAATGACAAGTACAACCGAAAAATAGCTGGGCATTGTGGCGGGTGCCTGTAGTCCCAGCTCCTTGGGAAGCTCAGGCAAGAGAATCGCTAAAGTCCAGGAGTTGCAGGTTGCTGTGAGCTGTGATGCCAGAACAGTATAACCAGCGCAACAGCTTCAGGCATTGGCTCAAAAAAAAAAAAAAGTTAACTCAAAATGGATCATAGATCTAAATATAAAGTGTAAGGCTATAGGGCAGTGCCTAAGACTCCGTGGGTAGGGTACCGACCCCATATACCAAGGGTGGCAGGTTCTAGCCTGGCCCTGGCCAAGCTGCAACAAAAAAATAGCTGGGCGTTGTGGTGTGCACCTGTAGCCCCAGGTAACTGGGAGGCTGAGGCAAGAGAATTGCCTAAGCCCAAGAGCTGGAGGTTGTTGTGAGCTGTGATGCTACAGGATTCTACAGAGGTGACAAAGTGACACTCTGTCTCAAAAAAAAAAATTAAGGCTGTAAAACTTTTACCACAAAACAGGAGAAAATCCTTGTGATGTTGAGGTATGGGAAGATTTCATAGATGAGACCACCAAATCAGATTCATAAATGAAGAAATCAATACACTGGACTTCCTCAAAGATAAACATTTCAGCTCTTCCAAATACACAGTTGACTAATATTCTCTCACTAGGAGAAAATGTTTGAAAATCATGTATCTGATAAAGTTCTTATATCCAGAATACAGAAAATTTTATGAAACTCAATATGATGGGGGAAAAAACCCTCTAATAAATAAATGGGAAAATATTTGAACAGACCCTCCACTAAAGAAATGTACAAATGTCAAATAAGCACATGAAAAGGTGATTAACATCACTGATCATGAGGGAAAGGTAAATGAAAACTACAAGGAGAAACTATTACCAAATTTCAAAAGACTGACTATACCACGCCATGCCAAGTTTCTGCAGGCTGAAACTTTCGTACACTGCTGATGACAATGAAAGCAGTACAACTACCTGGAAACAGGTTGGGAGTTTCTTAAAGTATTAATCTTAAATGCATCATGTCACACAGCCTTTGTACTCCTAAATATTTACACTTGAGAAAGAAAGCATATTTTCATGAAAAGATATATTCAGAACTGCTCATAGCAGCTTAATTTACAAGAGCCTGAAATTGGAAACTATGCAAATATCCATCAAAAACTGGATAAATATTATAATTCCTGGTGTAGGCATGTGCCAGAATACTAATCAGCAACCAAAAAGGAAGAACCGACTGATGTAGGTAAAAAATGAATAAATCTAAAAATAAATGAGGTAAATTTAAGAATCCAGATACAGCTAAAAAGAGAAATACACAAAAAAGACCCATACGACTCCACTTCAATAAATTTCTTAAAAATGAAAACTAATATATGGTAACAGAAATGCTGTGTTCTCCAGGGACCTGGGCAATGGAGATGATAGGAGTCAGGGCACAGAGAGTTTAAAATGTGACCTCTTGGTAAATAATAGTAATGAAATTTAAACCCATTGCTTTATTCTAAGGTATGTGAAGGGTGTCATTTGTAATAAATTAAAAGGTAGTTATTACTTTGAAAATACAGACTTCCTGTATCTGACATTTTCACATTTTTAACTAACACTTCATAGATTCCTGGCTACCAGAAATATTTCATTATAGAATGGATAAAAAAAGAGAGACCACTGAAGAATACATATTACAATCCCAAAATACTAGGAAGACCACGCAATGAGTCATACATTTGGAGACCCATCTGACAGACACATTGGAGTCTCTATTATTAAACTAAGTCTTTTCACAATTGTGGTCCCAGCAATCCTGTGACGAGCGTTCTCATCCCATTTTACAGAGAGGGAGGCTGGGCTCAGACAGAGTCATTACCTCTCTCATCCTCCCGCGCCCGCCTTTACATGGAATGTAACTCCAGGACGCCACCCTCACTGTGTTTGAGAGAGTCCCACATCTCTCCCTCTTGAGCCTGCGGGAGGCCAAGCCCCAAAGCCGGAACCAGGAGACCTGGACCTCAGATCCGTCCGTCTCTAGCACCCCAGGGGGTTTCAGCCCCCGCTGTGGGCCACTCGCACCCGCAGTTGAGTCTCACACACCTCAACGCTCTTCTTACCAAGTCATGTCGGTTTCTGGGAAAAAGTAGCCACTGTCACCATAATGACGTCAAGTTTCTATGGCAACTGCTAGGAAAAGTCACCACAGTCGCAAAAACACGTCAGATGTCTATAGCAACCGTGAAGCGCATGCACCTACACAAGTGAAAAATCTCAGGACATCCCTAAGAACTGAGTGGTGAGGTTGGAAGGAGAGACTGGGGTTGGGAGGCTGATACAAGATTATTTGCAGGCCAGGATTATTTGAGGCCAGGAGTTCAAGATGAGCCTGAGCAA
>NW_003852703.1:178731-191067 GCF_000181295.1 Otolemur garnettii
AAAGAAAGAAAGAAAGCAAACAAACAAACAAACACACTTCAAAAACAGACCATGAACTTAGGATGGAGTTTATGACTTATATACATTATTCCATGCATACAAAGTGTTTCAATATCAGAAAAATTATTAATATAATTTGAGTATGTATGGAGTGAAGGCAACAATTATACCACCACCTCCATACATCACAAGATATTTAACACTATCACCATTCTACAGGACAAAAGATCCAGTTTCCTTTTTCTTTGAGACAGAGTCTCACTTGGTCACCCTTGGTGGAGTGCCATGGCATCTTAGCTCACAGCAACCTCCAACTGTTGGTTCAAGTGATCCTCTTGCCTCAGCCTCCCAAGTAGCTGGGACAACAGGTACTTGCCACAGTGCCTGGCTAATTTTCAGCGACAGGGTCTCGCTGTAGCTCAAGCTGTTCTCAAACCTGTGAGCTCTGGCAATCCACCTGCCTTGGTCTCCCAAGTGCTAGGATTACAGGTGTGAGCCAAGGATCCAATTTCTTAATCAAATAAGTTGGAAGGTTAAAAAAAAAATCAGTGGTTAATTTCTATGTGGGCAAGAGGCTTGAACAGAAACTTCTGATGAAGACAGGTGCATGGCCTACAAACACATGAAAAAATGCGCATCATCCTTAATCATCAGAAAAATGCAAATCAAAACCACTTTGAGATATCATCTAACTCCAGTAAGATCAGCCCACATCACAAAATCCCAAAACTACAGATGTTGGCGTGGATGCAGAGAGAAAGGAACACGTCTATACTGCTGGTGCGAATGCAACCTAATATGACCTTTTTGGAAAGAAATTTGGAGAACACTCAAAGAACTAAAAGTAGACCTACCATTTGATCCTGTAATTCTTCCACTAGGTGTATACCCACACGATCAAAAATGAGTTTACAACAAAGACACTTGCACCAGAATGTTTACTACAGCCCAATTTATAATTGCCAAGACATGGAAACAGCACAAGTGCCCATCGACCCATGAATGGATTAACAAATTGTGGTATGTGTACACTATGGAATACTATGCAGCCATAAAAAGATGGAGACTTCACATCTTTTATGTTTACCTGGATGGAGCTGGAACATATTCTTCCTAGTAATGTATCTCAAGAATGGAAAAAAAAAAGTATCCAATGTACTCAATACTACTACGAAATCAATATATAATCACCTACACATTCGTATGAATGGCAAAACATAACTATAGTTCAGAAAGTAGAAGGGAAGAGGAGGGGGAGGGGAGGGGGACATGGGACAGGGGAGGGTATTTGGGGGGAACCTCACCTAATGTGCATGATGCAATGGTACATTTCAAAACTGTTAAGAAATGAGTATAATTGTGATGGATGTGTTACTTAGTTCAATGTAAGCATTTCACATTGTATAGTAAAGCCGTACGTGGAACCTCATAAATGCATCAATGTACAAAGTTATGATTTAATGAAGAATAATAATAAAAAGCTAAAAAAATAAAAAATCAGTGGTTAGACCTTTAGAATAAAAGAGATATAACATTTAAGAGTAAGTTAAAGAGCAATTAAATCAGAGAAATTATAATTAAAACCACAATCAGACACGAACCCACCACAGAAAAAACTTTAAAAAAATGCTCTCTTGGTCCATCTGTTGATGCTACAGCAGCACACTTGAGATTGAGTAATTTACAAACACAGAAATTGATTCACTCACAGTTCTGCCTGTGAGGAATTCCACGATCAATGTCCCAGCATCTGGTGAGGGACTTCTTGCTATGTTTTCCCATGGTGGAAGACTGAAAAACAAAAGAGAGGCAATCTACTCCCACAAAGGCCCCACCTCCCAACACTGCAGCAATGGGGATTAAGTTTCCGACACATTCCCACCATAGCAGGTGAAAAATTCCAAGTGTTGGCAAGAATGTGGAACAGTTGAACTCTTACACACTGATGGTTGGAATACAGACTGGAACAAACACTTTCAAAAGCTGGCAACATCCACTTAGCTGAACATACACAAAGCCTGTGACTCAGAATGCCACTCTTTGGTACATGCCCAAGATAACTAAAACAAATGACCATCCAAAAGATAATATACAAGGAAATTCACAGCATTAGTTTTATAAGAGGTCAGAAATTGAAAAATGTGAAAATCCTCCCAGTGAATCCATAGACTGTGAAATATCTGCACAGTGTAATACTATCTACCAATGAGATCGACCGTCTGCAAATATAAAAAATAAAATGTAAGCGACACACAACTTATGTTGTTGAAAAAGACATAGACACATGCTGTATGAGTCTAGGAATTTTTCTTCAATCCTAGAGGAGTTCATGAAGGAGAGGAAAACCAACATTCTATTTCCTTTTATTTGAAGGCACTCAATGTCTTCTTACATTTCCTGCAGAGTTGTGTAAGAGAAGCATCTTCATCTGAGAAGTTGAAAAGTGATGTACTACCCATGACAAGAAGACCATTGCCATGTGTGATGGACAGGCAGCAGAGTGCACTACAGTAGACGTACATGGACTATAGTGACAGGCCTAACCCCTTAACTCTAAGGAGCCTTCCTTGAGTAGTCACCACAAGACATCTGTTTCACCTATTAAAGGGTAATCAGACCATCCCTGCCCCCTAATTGACAAAGCACTGAATAATATGATTTCTAACTGGAAATGTACTCTGAATTCCTACAAGGGAATAGAATTCACTATAGAAATCCACAGAATTTAACAGCCAAACTATCTAAAGCATAGTAAATGTGATGAGTATAAAGTTTTTAAAAATAATTATTATTCTTTTGTTTGATAATTATAACCCTTTAGTGTTCCTTAAATAAATACTGCCTTACATGGGAGAAAGGCTACTGAACAATAGTTTTTACCCAAAGATATGTGGCCCTGTCTAACATCCACCACCATGGACTGACACAGTTCACCATCTGGCTTTCTTTTTTTCTTCCTAAATGTACTGGTTAAGAGGGCGGGCTCTGGAGATAAACTAGGGGAAAAGCCAGTTCTTAATAACTATCAGACTTTTGAATGCTTTTTTATTTTACCTTATAGTAACTTAAATGCCTTACCTTGAGAATCCAAATTATGCCATGCTTCCTGTAGAAGACAAAATGTTTTTAAATAGATATTACTTGGCATTTTATTTTGTTTTAAACTTTTTTTTTTTTTGAGATATAGTCTCATGCTGTCGCCCTGGGTAGAGTACTGTGGTGTCACAGCTCACAGCAACCTCCAACTCTTGAGAGGTTACTCTTGCCTCAGTTTTTCTATTTGCAGTAGAGACGGGTTCTTGCTTTTTGCTCAGGCCAGTCTAGAACTTGTGAGCTGAAGCAATCTCCCCCACACATCGGCCTCACAGAGTGCTAGGATTACAAGCGTGAGTCACTGTGCCCAGTCTTGGCACTTAAATTTTACAAGTATAAGTGCTCATGAATTCCCAGTATTTTAAATATCACACTGCAGATTGCAAACTAATATAGCCCCCATGGAAAAGTATGGATAATCTTCAAAGAGCTAAAAATAGACCTTCCATTTGATCCCACAATCTCATTACTAGGTATCTACCCAGAAGCAAAAAACCATTTTACCGTAAGGAGATTTGCAAGAGATTGTTTATGGCAGCTCAGTTTACAATTGCCAAGATGTGGAAACAACCCAAGTGCCCATCAAACCATGAATGGATTAATAAACTATGGTATATTTGTATCATGGAATACTATGGCTTTTACAACTTTTATAGTTACCTAGATTGAGCTGAAGCACATTCTTCTTAGTAAAGTAACTCAAGAATGGGGAAAGAAGCATCCCATGTACTCAATACGAATTGGAAACCAGGAGATGAACAAGTACACACCCACTTGAGAGGAAAAACACAATTAAATTCCAGAAGGCAGGAGGGGGCAGGTGAAGAGGGGAGGAGGGCAGGGGTTCAGTAAGCTTCCACCTAATGGGTACAATGTAGGGGTATATGGCACACCTCCTGGGTGAAGGGCTCAAATGCAACTCAGGCTTTTCCTAACAAATGCAAACAATGTAACCTAATTAGATGTACCCTTATATTAATCATAAATATTAGAAATAAAATATCCCACTGCAAAGTCATTAAAACACCTGGTTTTCTGTGACCTTCAGAGAATGAAAGAGCCTCTCTTTGTCTCAGTTTCTTCTTCTGTAAAGTGGGGAAATTAGCTGTCCCTACTTCCTAGGTTGTTGCCTTGAAAACTATTTGAGTTAATATATGTAAATCCTCAGAACAGTGGTGTGGTTAGCACACAGTTAAAGATCAACAAATGTGAGCTGTTCTATCATATATAATTTGCAGGCTGAGATTTTTTATAGTTTTGATAGTTTTATAGCAGGCATTTCTCTTTAATAAGCTTAATATTCTTTATCTCAGATTAATATGAGGATACCAATGCTTAGATTACATTGTTTGCGTTTATTAGGTAAAGTCCCAAGTTGTAGTTGAGCCCTTCACCCAGGAGGTGTGCCCTATACCCCTAGGCTGTGCCCATTAGGTGAGAGCTTAGCAATGTCCCTCTCTTCCCCCACTCATTTCCTCCCTCTTCAGTCCTCCTCTCTTAGCCCCCCCACCACTTGAAATTAATTGTGTTTGTCTCATCTGTGGGCTTGTTGTTGTCTATCTCCTGGTTTCATATTAGTATCGAGTATATCAGTTAACTGATTTTTCATTCTTGTGATACTTTACTAAGGAGAATGTTCTTCAATTCCATCCAGGTCAATATAATTCAATCCCATTCATCAGCCAATCTGAATAAGAGAAGAAAATAACAATGAAATAGACATCAAAGGATTTAAAATTTTAGTGGACCTTGTCTCAAATCCACAGAGTGATTTTAAAACATAATGAGAAACAGAACCAACTGGTAAAATGATCCAAGATGTACATATTTCCCTGACTTTGATCAGCTCACTTACGGTAAGAACAAATATGCTTGGTTTACAAGGAACCCCTGATAATTTTGATGAAGTAGTCCATGGATTTCACTTAAAAAATCTTGAAACCAACAGCTGAAATTTGACTACTATTAATTTCATGCCCACCATGCAGAATTTGGGCACAACTGGAGTGTCTCTGTGCCTGTAATATAACTGGTTGTCAGGAATGGGAGTTGTTATCCTGTAGTATAAATGCGGATGGTCAAAAGGTAGTGACTGATCTAACATTCCCAATGAAAGAAGCCTGATTTCTGTGCTCTTGCTCCAGGAATTTGTTTAGCAGAGTCCACAATGCACTTAGGTTTTTTTCTAGGAGCTTCCAATCTAGGGAAGAGTCCGTACCCTTGTTGGATGTTACACTACAAAAGGGAGCAATAGGATTTTCTTTAAAAGCATATGGAATAGAGAGGGAAGTACGAGGATCGAAAAACATCTGAAATGTAGGGGATGGGGTGATAATGTCTTGCCTATTCCCTCTCACTTAACAGTTAGCCGTGTAATGATGCTTTTCCTATACCCCAGCTCCATCACACAACACCTGCCCCTACACAGCAGTGACATCGAAACTCACACATAATGGACATGTGGGCTTCTCTTTGCTTGCTGTTGCATCTCCAATTATTTTTCTTGGTAGTCATACTATTACGTTAATGTCAGAGGCTTCACATTGACACAATGAAGGAGGCAAAGTTGGAATGATGTAGTTAAATTTCTTGAGGACTTATTAAATACCACATGTCTGTACGTTGCTATTTTTAGACTTCTCTTCAAATCCTCAAAGCTATGCTCTGAATGGCATCATTCCTTTCTTCCTACAAAGGAAAAGATAGGCTCAGAGAGCAAAGCACATTCTAAAAGCATTCTAGAAAGGTGTCAAATGGACACTAAGGACAACTTGAAAGTTTGTCCCCTGGCCAATTCTGGAACAATTTGAGGATCAAAATATATAGTGGTAGGGACACATAGTAACCATTTGGGGGGGAAAAAAGGAAATCTGAGTCACACTACATAAATACATAAATAAACAAATAATAAAGGAACGAAAGCTCTATGCTACACTCAAACACCAAGAATACTAGAAGGAATAACACGACTGGATAAGCAACACATGACAACTACCTTAGTAATAAGTGATTTAGGTAAGACTCCTGAATGGATGTTCAAGGGACACCAAATTCCACAGTTGTCCTTGAGTCACCATGATAACAACTCTGGCCGAAGAAAGCTGGGAGAAAACACCCAACCAATTTCCTGATTTTGTTCCTAATATGCGCTAAGAACTGAATAGCACTGACATGATGTACCAGTGATTGGCGCCTTATATTCCTCAAAATAAACATTCCTGGAAACTTTAGCAATATAAACCTTCATATGTACCTCCATACTCACATGCATACACGTGCTGTCTCTTGCCTCAAGATTGAAGAATTTACTGAGGTGGAGGGCTAGGGGTTAAAGAAGAAAAACTCCACCATTCAACGGATTCAATTCTAACTAGATACGTAAAGTCGAAAGGTATGGATTTTTCTAGAGGTGTTCTGTAGAGCTGTCTTGAGGATATTCTTGTCTTTAGTTTTGTTACATGGCCAAAATCATCCAAAGGTGACACAGAAACATAGGCAACTGCATGTGAAGCATGATTATCTTTTCCATTCTAGAGTAGGTACCTGAGATTCAACATCAAAGATTCCTCAACTGTTAATATTAAACATTTGCTTGCTGGCAGCCCAGTAAAAATAGAAAATACATAAAAACTGTCATTAAAAATACCATCATTTAGAATAGGGTCAAATAGTATAAGATAAATAGAAATAGTCTATTGACCTATTTGCAATACTTGGATGTTAAACACCACTAACGGTGCTGATAGAAATTAAAGAAAACCTAAATAAAGACACATTATCTTCATGTGTTGGAAGACTCAGTATTGTTAAGATGTCCATAGTCCTAAAACTGGCCAAGGAGTCACTGCAATCCCTATAAAAATCTTAACAGAAATTTTTGTTAAGAAATTGATACAATGATTCCAAAATGCATGTGGAAATGCAAATGATCTAGACTATGAAAACAATGTTGAAAAGAACAAGCTTTGAGGATGAACACTGATTCAACGATGCCCTACAAATCTACAGTGCTCCAGACAGTATGCTGTTGGTATCAAGATAGGAAAATGGATGAAAGATACAGAAAAAGATCCATACCTATGCACGTATGCACAGTTGATTTTTGAGAAATATGCGATGACAAGTCAACGGAAAAAGGATCATCTTTCCAAGAAATTGTGCTGGAACAAATGCATATCTAGATTCACAATACAAACTGTGATCCATATGTTATATCACATACAAAACTGAAAATAGATCATAGATCTAAACATAAAACTTAAGGCTATAAAACTCTGACCAAAAAACACAGGAGAAAATCTTTGTGATGTTTGGGTATGGGAATATTTCATAGATGAGACACCAAAATCCGAATTCATAAGTGAAGAAATCAATAAACTGGACTTCCTCAAAGATAAACATTTCAGCTCTTCCAAATACACAGTTGACAAGTTTTCTTTTTTTCTTTTTCTTTTTTTTTTTTTTTTTGAGACAGAGCCTCAAGCTGTCCCCTTGGGTAGAGTGCTGTGGCATCACAGCTCACAGCAACCTCCAAATCCTGGGCTCAAGCGAGTCTCCTGCCTCAGCCTCCCAAGTAGCTAGGACCACAGGCAGCCCGCCACAACACTCGGCTATCCTTTGGTTGCAGCTGTCATTGTTGTTTGGGGGGCCGGGGCTGGATTCAAACCCACCACCTTAGGTGTATGTGACTGGCGCCTTAGCCACTTGAGCCACAGGCACCGAGCCAGACTAGTTTTCTTTCACTGGGAGAAAATGTTGGAAAATCATATACCTGATAAAGTACTTGTATCCAAAATACAGAAAACTTTACAAAACTCACTATTATGGGAAAACACCCTCCAATAAATAAATGGGAAAAATATTTGAACAGACCCTCCACTAAAGAAAATGTACAAATGTCAAATAAGCACACGAAAAGGTGATTAACATCACTGATTGTGAGGGAAAGGTAAATCAAAACTACAAGGGATTCTATTACCAAAATTCAACAGACTGACTATACCAAGCAATGCCAAGTTTCTGGAGGATGAAACTCTCACGCACTGCTGATGACAATGAAAAGCAGTACAATTACTTGGAAACACCTTGGCACTTTCTTAAAGTGTTAATAATGCATCACGTCATCCAGACTTTGTACTCCTAAATATTTACACTTGAGAAAGAAAGCATATTTCCATGAAAAGACTTATTCAGAACTGCTCTGAGCAGCTTCATTTAGAAGCGCCCCAAATTGGAAACAATGCAAATATCCATCAAAAAGGTAATGTATACTACAATTCCTGCTGCAGCCATGTCCCAGAATACTAATCAGCAACCAAAAAGGAATGAACTATTGATATAGGTAAAAAAAAAAAAAAAAGTACATCTAAAAACAAATAAGCTTAATTTAAAAAGCCAGATATGGCTAAAAAAGAGAAATACACCCAAAACACTGATATGATTCCATTTTAATAATTTTTTTGAGAAATGAAACCTAATATTTCAAAAATGCTGGGATTTTCGGGGACCAGGGCAGTGGGAGGATAGGAGTCAAGGCCCTGAAGAACCAAAAATGTCATGTCTTGGTAAATAATCATAATGAAATGTAGGCCCATCATTTAGATTTGTTCTAAAGTATGTGGCTGTATATCACTTATAAACTATAAGGTAATATTACTTCTTATACCCGACCTTTTCATATTTCTAACTAACATTTCATAGATTCCTGGCTACCAAAAATACTTCATCATAGAATGGATAGAAAAGCTTAAGGCGCGCAGGGCCGAAGACGCTGCAGATTCGCGACCCGGAGCAGCTCGGAGCTGGTGAATAATAGCTCTTCAAGTCTGCAATAAAAAATGGCCTCCAATAAAACTACGTTGCAAAAAATGGGAAAGAAGCAGAATGGAAAGAGTAAAAAGGTTGAAGAGGCAGAGCCTGAAGAATTTGTGGTGGAAAAAGTTCTGGATCGACGAGTAGTAAATGGGAAGGTGGAGTATTTCCTGAAGTGGAAGGGATTTACAGATGCTGATAATACTTGGGAACCTGAAGAAAATTTAGATTGTCCAGAGTTAATTGAAGCATTTCTTAATTCCCAAAAAGCTGGTAAAGAAAAAGATGGTACAAAAAGAAAGTCTTTATCTGACAGTGAATCGGATGATAGCAAATCAAAGAAGAAAAGAGATGCTGCTGACAAACCAAGAGGCTTTGCCAGAGGTCTTGATCCTGAAAGAATAATTGGTGCCACAGACAGCAGTGGAGAATTAATGTTTCTTATGAAGTGGAAAGATTCAGATGAGGCAGATTTGGTGCTGGCAAAAGAGGCAAATATGAAGTGTCCTCAAATTGTTATTGCTTTTTATGAAGAGAGACTAACTTGGCATTCATGTCCAGAGGATGAAGCTCAATAATTGTTTGCATTGCTTTTTATATATATTTATATATATAAAAAATCTGGGTCTTAGGAGCGTGAAGAAATAACTACATTCTAATAAATCAAGTTTGATATGTTCATTTTGAAAGTAAAAAAAAAAAAAAAAAAAAAGAAAAGCAGTGACTATTGAAGAGTGTGTATTACAATCTCAAAATACTAGGAAGAACATCCAACCAGTCATACATTTCGAGACCCATCTGACAGATACATTGGAATCTCCTGACTATTATTAAACCAAGTCTCTTCACAATTGTGGTCCCAGCAATCCTGTGGTGAGCGTTCTCACCCCATTTTACAGAGGGGGAGACAGGGCTCAGACAGAGTCGTTACCTCTCTCATCCTCCCGCGCCCGCCTTTACCTGGAAAGTAACTCCCGAGCGCCCTAGGGCAGGACGCCACCCTCACTAGGTCCAGGAGAGTCCCACATCTCTCCCTCCTGAGCCTGGAGGAGGCCGAGCCCCAAAGCAGGAACCAGGAGACCTGGACCTCGGATCCGTTCGTCTCCCTGCACCCCAGGGCGTTTCAGCACCCGCACCCGCAGTTGAGTCCCACACACCTCAACGAGGACCCTGCTCTTCTTACCAAGTCATGTTGGTTTCTGGGAAAGAGTCGCCACTGTCGCCTTAATGACGTCAGGTTTCTATAGCAACTGCTAGGAAAAAAAAAAATCATCACAGTCGCAAAAACACGTCAGATGTCTATAGCAACTGTGATGCGCAGGCTCCTTCTCCACATCTGAAAAATCTCCCGAGGTCCCTAAGAACTGAGGGGTGAGGTTCGAGGAATAGACTGGGGTTACGCAGCCCGGGCCATCTCCCTGCAAAACTCTCCATAGTAGGGCGATGCCTGTGCTCCGTGAGTAGGGCGCCGGCCCCATATGCCGAGGGTGGCGGGTTCAAACCCGGCCCCAGCCAAACTGCAACAAAAAAATAGCTGGGCGCTGTGGCGGGCGCCCGTAGTCCCAGCTACTCGGGAGGCAGAGGCAAGAGAATCGTCTAAAGCCCAAGAGCTGGAGGTTGCTGTGAGCTGTGATGTCACATCACTCTACGGAGAGCAGCAAAGTGAGACTCTGTCTCTAAAAAACAAAACAAAACAAAAGCTCTCCATAGTAAACTGCCCTTCAGGGGCCCTTCTGCTCTGCCCTGGGGCAGGGTGGAGGACGTCTTAGGATAGGCCCACTGCTCCACTCTCCTTTCTGGGTCTCACCGCCTCGTTCTCAGTGCTTACATCTTTGAAGGGCCCCACAGTACCTTCTTGCTCCTAGTCTTAGCTGTACACCAACTGGCAAATATGACAGAAGAAGAACATTACATCGACCTCATTCATTTATTATAAAGGTGAGACTCAGCGCCTGTGGCTCAAGTGGCTAAAGCGCCAGCCATATACACCTGAGCTGGCAGGTTGGAATCCAGCCCGGGCCCACCAAACAACAATGACGGGTGCAACCAAAAAAATAGCTGGGTGTTGTGGCGCGCACCTGTAGTCCCAGCTACTTGGGAGGTGGAGGCAGGGGAATCGTTTGAGCTCAGGAGTTAGAGGTTGCTGTGAGCTGTGACGCCACAGCACTCTACCCAGGGCTACAGCTTGAGGCTCTGTCTCAAAAAAAAAAAAAAAGGTGAGACTGGAGAATGTGACTTAGATTTGTTGGCACGTGGGCTTCCTAGAAATGAGTCCCAGAATTGCACAGACTTCCCCACCTAGCAGTGCGGCCCTGGGACAGTCACAAATGCCAAGGACTTCAGTGCATATCTAGCTGCTGTCTGCTGGAGGAGTTTTGTATCTGTGTGTCCAAAGAAAGTGGCTTCCTTCCCAAGGGCTGTCCCTATAGCAGGAGAGAGTGTTTCTGGACATCTTCTGTGAGAAGCACTTCCAAAATCCCTCTTATCCTGATTTCATACTCATGAAGCAACATGCTGAAGGTGTGGCTTCCATATGGCTCAGGGAGTTGTTTGTAGATTGTATTTTTCATGTTACTTCTAAAAATCTTCACTTAATGAAGGTAATAAAACCAATTTCCCTTGCATTTTCCTCTGAAAGTTTTATAATTTTAAGTCTTAGTTCTATTTTGAGTTAATTTTGGTATATAGTGAGTGCCATAGATGGATCAGAGATCATTTTTCTACACATGGATTTCCATTTGTCACAGTGACATTTCTCTAAAAGCTTGTTCTTGGCTCCGCACCCGTAGTTAAAGCCGTTAAGGCCCCAGCTACATACACTAGAGCTGACAGGTTCAAATCCAGCCCCAGCCTGCCAATCAACAATGACAACTACAACCAAAACAGCCAGGCGTTGTGGCATGCACCTGTAGTCCAAGCTGCTTGGAAGGCTGAGGCAAGAGAATCGCTTAAGCCCAAGAGCTGGAGGTTGCTGTGAGCTGTGACCCCATGGCACTCTACCTAGGGCGATAGCTTGAGCCTGTGTCTCAAAGGAAAAAAAAAAAAAAAAAAAAGCTTGTTCTTTCCCCATTTAATTACCTTTGTACCTTCATCAAAAAATAAGCATATATGTGTAGGTTTGTTCTGGATTTGCCAGCTGCAAACTTTTTTCATTATTGTAGAATTATGATGAGTCTTGAAAACAGGTAACATTTGTCTTCCAGTTATGTTTTTTTTTTAAATTTTGAAATGTGTTTTTCCTAGTCTATGTCTTTTACATTTTCCCATTAATTTTAGTGTCAGACTGTCAATTTCTACAAAAATTCTGGCTGGGATTTTGATAGGGATATTATGGAAAACAGATGATTTTAGCAGAGAAAATCTTAACAAAATTAAGTCTTCCCACTCAAGAAGAGAAAAACAGTGCCAGAGATAGTTCTATAGGTCATGTAC
>NW_003852703.1:191087-199187 GCF_000181295.1 Otolemur garnettii
AAAAAAAAAAAAAAAAAAAAAGAAGAAGAAAAAATTAATCACTAAAGAATATTTAGTGTACTTTCAACTTTATTTGTAGTTAGAACTGAATGTGATGAATAGTGATGCTTTTCTTTCATATCTCCCAGTAAATCCACCTTGATGAATGCTGGGTTCCTTGGCAGTGAGGGAGAGGGAGAGAGCATGTGCATGCGTGGGTGTGTATACATGTATGTTTGTATCCATATGTTTATTTTGCTGAAATTGTAAGGAGTATATTTATGAGAAATACACGTACTTGAGGGAACATATTTTGGTCATGTTAGTGCATTTCAGTTCCTAGCACATGTTAGAAACCAAATCAGGGAGGATGATACTTGTCCTTTCCCACCTTTCCTTGCTCAGTTTCTGCTGTGGTATTTGGTGTACACTTCGCATCCATTAACAATTTTTACCTACATCACTTCCACCCAGTGTCCTGTCCGCCAGTGTAGTACTGGCCTTTGGTCTTTTGTGTAATCACTTTTCAAGGTCTCACAGGACACTTGCTTTGCTTTGCTGAGGTTAAACTTGAGAAACATAAGGGGAATCTAAGAGGACCTCCAAATAAAAGGGAATGAAAGGTTGATTTTTCCTTCCTTCCGCTAATGCTACTGGAGGTTAGGGGAAAAAAACTGTGCAAATCATAGAAATATATGCTTTTTCTGTCTCACTCCTTTTAATCAACATGATATTGTGAGATTCACATGTATTGTTGTCTATACTTGTAGAGTGTTCATTCTCATTGTAAAGTATTACATTGTTTGGACATTTCAGAATGCAGTTGTAGGTGATGGAGATTTAGTATTTTCCAGTTTTTTATTTCTTATGAATAACTGTATTATAAACTTTCTTTGTTTGTATCCTTGAATGAACATTTATTTTCATTTCTCTCCGGCACATACCAAAGGGCAGATATCATGGCCCCATTGGACCTCTCTCCACAACCCTTTGAGGTAATGAAGATGATAAAGGACATAAAATCTCACACTTAGTGCCAGATGACCTGGGTGTAGAGATCCTTGTGTTGGCTGATCCCTGAAGGAGTGAATGGGCTTGGGCAGAACCTGGGGTCTTGTCTTTGGGGCAAGTGAGCCAATGGGAAGGAAAGTGATATGTACTGAAGTACTGTAAGCCAACTCCCTTTATAGTTCAACTTCTTGAATCCTAGCAGTTATTCATGTTACCTATCATTGTGATGATTATTCAGATCAAGATGCTAAATTTAGGGGAACTTATATAAATTTGGGAGACAATTTCGTATTTCCCAGAACAGCAGCTAAATCTGGAATTACATAAATGATTTTCCATTCTGTCTTGATGCCTCCAGGTCTCTGAATGGTCTTATCATTCTCAAGACTGACAGTACATACTCCCCAAGGTGTTTTTCAATGCTGTTTCTTTTAAAATTATGATCTGTACATCACTGAAATTTAAAACACATTCTAAATGAAAATCACACTAAGAACTATAATAACAGAAGGCGAAAACACATGCAAATTACATGTCAGATATTGAGTCAGTATCTTGATTTTTGAAACATGCCTGCTAAGAAAATGACTGGGAACTAATTTAGGCAAAGTATTCAAATCAATATATGCATAAACAATAAACTTACTAAATATGCCCAAACCACAGGAACTAATAAATTGCAGATATGTAAAAATCCTGAGAAGTGGCAAAAGAAGATGAAGACTATGACTTAAGTGAACCTGTTCCTGTGCAGGTCCTGTCATCTGCAGGTCTGGAGAGTCTGCACCGTTCTATGGACAACAGACCCCTTGGAATCCAGGGTAGGAGACAGGCCAGAGAGAGGTACAGATTACTTTCAAACATACTTTTGTATAATTTTTAGAATTTGGTAGTCTGGAATAAAAAAAATAATAATCTAATAAAAATTTGGACAGAGAGATTCCTGTCAAGGAGATTAAGAAAAGTAACAGGAACATATCTTCATTAATTTGAAAAAGTATTCATTATATTCTTTTTTTATGGCAAAAGTATATGAAAATTGAACTGACAGAGTATGTGTGTTTGTGAATGTGTTTGTGTGTGTGTATGTGTGTGTGGCTTCTCTGGCTCTATTTCCCCACAGACATACGTGCAGCTGTATCATCAATTCTTACCAGAAAATGATGCATATAGAGAAATTGTTACCATAAGGAATATATATTTTTTAAAGTCTGGTTATACTTTCAAGCCAATTTTCCAACCTGCCCCTGTCCCCGGTCTGAGCCCCCTGATCTGAGACTCAGAGCTGCATATCTGGCTCTAGCCACCAGATGACGTGCATCTCCATTTTGTTTTATTACTTCTTTAAATTGGAATAGTTTTTGTATTATTAGGGCAATTCTGTTTGGAATATTCACATGCAGTTAGAGCAGTTGCATTTTTTGTTGACCTCAAACCCACATCACATTCACTCATTTACCTCTTTCCTGATCAGTATGGGTTGAGGTTTCCAAACCGTAGGGTGTTCATCCTCAATTACCTCACCCCTGTATAGGCTTCCAGATGTTCTCCCACCCCCTCTCAGTTATTCCCTCTCCGGAATCCTATGGACACAGCTTCCCAAACCCCATTTCTGCATCCTCATCCTCTCTCATCACATCCTGTCTCTCCTGTGCTGCCCTGTATCTGAAGGGGACTGCCAAAATGCACTGAGAGGTACCTTGTGTTGCATCCTACAGATGCCCTGACCATATGTCTTTACTGTTGGTGTTCCCCGGAGCCCTCTATTCATTGACACAGTGAAAGGAAACTGCTGATGGAATGATTGGCATGAAGGGAGGTTGATGCTCAGTCCAGCACAGCAACCCTTGTCCATCCTTCCTGATTATCTTATATACTCTATAACATTCAGTAAGAATTCAATACAATCAAAAAGAAATGAAGTAAGATCAGGAAACTGACATGAAGATTCCAAATCAGTAGGATTGCTGCAGAGCACATATATAATTGATCTTGTTTGGGGTTAAACCATAAGGGAGCCAGGTTGTCTGCTCTGTCAGCCCATTTCCCTAAACCAGAACAGGTAATTATAATATTAATGAGGAGAGAGGAGCAAAGCACAATAGCCCAATGCCTAGACAGGTGTTCCAGCTTCCAGCTGTTACCCAGATCTGGCTCTCCAGTTTATTCTTTTGTTAGAACTATTCTGCATTTCTGCAGGCCCAGGGAAGTCCTCAGAGGAAAAAATTCCAGCTCAGAGCCATTTTCCATGGGGAGCGCATGAAGCCAAACTGCCATGTCTGAGCATGGGGTACTGTACACCTACACTTTACTGTCTCATTAACACCTGGGTTTCACTGATAAAATAATTAATGTAATTCTGTGTGTAGGTTAATAAGCTGCATTTTAAGTAAGGTAGTTTTTGCTGCTGGTAGATACTTCTAGGATTTGATAATATTGGTCTAATGCCTGTGCCCTCCTTGTGGTAGAAGTCTAAATTGCAGCTTCAACATCACTGAGCAGGAAGGTATGAGGGGCTGTGTCCCAAGTCTGACCCAGAGAGCTTTATCTAAGTTTGGGTACAAAGGGGGACATTCCCAAGGTACAAGTATACTGATGCCCACCAGAGAGAAAGTGAATGAATCTAGACTACTTATAATCTTTGTGAACTATCTTTGCCTTTACTATAACTATCTTTGCATGTAAATATTTTTCTGTCACAACACTTTCAATTACTTCACATCAAAATTTATATTTGTTGGGGTGGTGCCTATAGTACAGTGGTTATGGTGCCAACCACATGCACTGAGGGTGGTGGGTTCAAACCCGGCCTGGGACAGCTAAACATCAATGACAATTGCAACAAAAAACTAGTCAACGTTGTGGTGGGTTCCTGTGGTCCCAGCTGCTTGGGAGGCTGAGGCAAGAGAATCACTTAAGCACAAGTGTTTGAGGTTACTGTGAGGTGTGAACAAAGTAAGTCTCTGTCTCAAAAACAAACAAAAAAAATTGTGTTTGTTTGTATATCATCAGGGCATTTCATGGTTTGAATACCCCTAAATATGTTCTACCACTTTGGATATGAATATTCAATTCCTTTATCATTTTTAACACAAATAATAATATACCTTGCACTCAAGTTTGTATATATGAAAATTAATTTCTAAGCACATTTTAGTAACTTCCTGGATGTAACTTTTGTCAAAACCATGTAACCCATACTATTTTATATGAATACAATATATTGAGAATATTGTTACTAATGTATATTCCCAAAAATTTGGTATGAAAACGTCTGCTTATCACACTCATCGCATAATGTGACTCACTGCATATATGATAGACAAAAAACCTCTTATAATTATTTCTTTGTAAATGTTTCTGCTGCCTTCTAGAATTCAATCCTGTGGATATGATATAATCAGTTTACACAGCCCCAGGTCATTCAGAGGATTCTGATAATCACATCTGCACTGTGTGATGGCAGCATTTCAGATTCTGTGCCCCGCTAACGGGTACAGGTCAGGGTAACTTTCTGTGGCTTCTTGCTCTGGTGTACTGTTGTGGAAGAATTCTACTCATGTGATAACAAAACCAGGTTGGTGTCTCAGAATATCAAAGTATGTTTCTCTCTCTGTGTGTGTGTAATGACGATATTCTCCTCTGCTTCATTTCCCCCTGTTAATTGGTTTGTGTCCTTTTCCTTCTCTCTAACTAAATTCAGGCTCAGAAGTCAAGGATGGATCCAGGCACAGTGGCTCATGCCTGTAATCCTAGCCCCTCTGGGAGGCTGTGGCAGGTGGATTGCCTGAGCTCACCAGTTTGAGATCAGCCTCAGAAAGAGTGAGACCTCATCTCTAAAATAGTGGGTTATTGTTGTGGATGCCTGTAGTCCCAGCTTCTTGGGAGGCTGTGGCAAGAGAATGGCTTAAGCCCAAGTGTTTGAGGTTGCTGTGAGCTGTTATATCATAGCACTCTACTGAGGGTGAAAAAGCGAGACTTTGTCTCAAAAAAAGGAAAAAAAAACTGAAGGAAGGAAATTGTAGGATGACTGCTCTTATCACCAGTTCTTGGTCAACATTTTTCACCTTACCCTGAATATGTAAATCAGTGCTTCTCAAGCAAAATAATTGTGCTCCCTACCTCTAGGAACAAATGGAAATGCCTGGAGACATTTTTGGTAGTTACAAGTAGGGTGCTACTCGAATCTCATGACTAGAAGCCCAGAGTGCTGGTAAAATTCCACAACACCTAAGAAAACCCCCACAACAAAGAGTTTTCTGGCCCAAAATGGCAATAATGCCAATATTGAGATAACCTGCTCCAGAGCAGGGCAAATATTATAGGGTCAAAGTCTAACTCAGCTTTGCAGTCTGAGAACCCTAAATTAGAATAAGCATGCTGCCTCTTACCAGGCATGTGCCCTTGGAAATTGCATTTAACCCCTCTGAGCCCTTGTAGAGCCTGCTTTGGGGAAGGAAAGAGTTTTAACAGGCAATACTGACATCTAACTTCCAGAACCATTGCAAGGAGTTAGGGAAACAATATGTATAGTGCCTACCAGTGTCTGGCCTGTAGCAGGCCCTTGAAGTATTAGTTTCTTTGCCAACCCACTTCCTAGCTTCTGCTCCTGGAAAAAAACTTAAACCTAAACTTCATCACCCTGAAAGCATAACTGTGTCCTAGAGAGCTTCTGGAAATATGATAACAGGAAAGAAAATATGCTCACAGAGATCCACATAGAGTATAATAGTGGGCACATCCTCTGTGTAGAGTCATCCAGTGGAACTGGGACGGGGAATACAGAGCTTGACTTTCCTGCTTCTCCTCTTCTCTTCTCTTCTCTTTTCTTTTCTTTTCTTTTCTTTTCTTTTCTTTTCTTTTCTTTTCTTTCCTTTTCCTTTTCCTTTTCCTTTTCTTTTTTCCCCCGAGACATAGCCTCAAACTGTCCCCCTGGGTAGAGTGCTGTGGGATCACAGCTCTCAGCAACCTCCAACTCCTGAGCTCAAGCAAGTCTCCTCCCTCAGTCTCTCAAGTAGCTGGGAACAAAGGGGCCTGCCACAGCGCCTGGCTATTTTTTGGTTGCAGCTGTCGTTGTTTGGTGGGCCCGGGCTGGATTTGAACCCACCACCTTAGGTGTATGTGGCTGGCGCCTTAGCCACTTGAGCCACAGGCACCGAGCCTTCTCCTCTTTTCTTAATGACAAAGTCCCATATTTTGGGGTAGTATGAACCCCATCGAAGCCTTAACTGAGTTTTGTTATAATTTGGAATATATTCTAAGTATGAGATTATATGTGGGTATTGATTTCTCCACATTTCCTCAATTCCATCCTGAAGGGATTTCCAAGAAATTTTCATGATAAATAATTTCAAACATACTCTTAGAATTTAGACCTTAATTAAAAGCCCCCTTCATAAAATGAGCCTTCACTACTACAAACACCTCCTGAGCCATGTGGAAGTCATAGGTTCAGAATGTTGCTTGATTAGTGTGCAATCGGGACAAAGGAGATTTTGGAAGTTTTTTCTCACAGAAGGTATCCTGAAACACTCTCTCTGCTCTAGTGATAGCCCTTGGCAAGGAAGCCACTTTCTTTGGACACACAGATACAAAACTCCTCCAGTGGACAACAGCTAGATACGCATTGAAGTCCTTGGCATTTGTGACTGTCCTGGGGCAGCACTGCTGGGTGGAGAAGTCTGTGCCATTCTGGGACTCATTTATAGGAAGCCCATGTGCCATCAAATCTAAGTCCCATTCTCCAGTATCACCTTTATAAAAAATGAATGAAGTCAATGTAACGTTCTTCTTCTTCTGTCATATTTTCCAGTTGGTGTACAGGTAAGACTAGGAGCAGGAAGGTACTGTGGGAGCCGTTTAAAGATGTAAGCACTGAGAAAGAGGACCATAAGAATACTTGGGGAGCCGGTGAGACCCAGAAAGGAGAGTGAGTGGACCTGTTCTAAGACATCCCCCACCGCGCCACAGGGCAGAGCAGAACAAGGGCCCCTGAAGTGCAGTTTACTATGGGGAGTTTTGAAGGGAGATGACCCGGGCTGGATAACCCCAATCTCTCCTTCCAACCTCACCACTCAGTTCTTAGGGATGTCCAGAGATTTTTTTTTGGAGAAGGAGCCTGCACATCACAATTGGTATAGACATCTGACGTGTTTTTGCTACTATGACGATTTTTTTTCTAGCAGTTCCCATAGAAACCTGATGTCATTATGGCAACAGTGGCGACTTTTCCCAGAAACCAACCTGACTTGGTAAGAAGATCAGGATCAGGGTCTTGCGTTCAGGTGTGCAGGACTCAACTACGGGTGCCGGTGTCCCACGGCTGGGGCAGAAACGCCCTGGGGTGCTGGGAGACAGATGGATCCAAGGTCCAGATCTCCCAGTTCCGGCTTTGGGGCTCGGCCTTCCGCAGGCTCAGGAGGGAGAAATGTGGGACTCTCCTGGACCCAGTGAGGGTGGCGTCCTGCACCAGGGCTCCCAGACCTAATTTCCAGGTAAAGGCGGGCACACAGGAGGATGAGAGAGGTAATGACTCCTCCTCTGTAAAATGGGGTGAGAACGCTCACCACAGGATTGCTAGGACCACGGTTATGAAAAGACTTAGTTTAATAACAGTCAGAGATTCCAATGTATCTTTCTGATAGGTCTCGAATTATATGACTGGTTGGATGGTCTTCCTAATATTTTGAGATTGTAATATGCATTCTTCAGTGGTCCCCACTTTTTTATCCATTATATAATGAAATATTTTCAGTAACCAGCAATTTATGAAGTGTCAGTTAAAAATGTGAAAATCTCAGGTACGAAAATTCTATATTTTAAAAGTAATAATTAACATATAACTTATTATATATGACACCCAGGCACATACCTTTGAATAAAGGGATGGGCCTAAATTTTATTATTATTATTATTTACCAAGAGGTAACATTTTAAATTTCTTCAGTGCCCTCACTCCTATCATCTCCATTGCCTTGGTCCCTAGAAAGCACAACATTTCTGTCACCATATATTAATTTTCTTTTTTTTTTTTATTGAATGGTAACTATGTACATTAATGCACTTCTGGGGTACAGTGTGGGGTTTTCACATGCAATCTGAAATACTTCC